>NW_009913314.1:17489-32780 GCF_000696875.1 Nestor notabilis
CCTTCGCCACACACAATCCCTCCCCATCTTCCCCCAGTTCATGCAGTTGAGTGTTCTAGTAATTTTGTAAGGAAGAAAGAGTTTCTGAACAGACCAGTTCAAGACAGCCTTTCTGCAGTTTTTTTCTCTTTCTGTTCTCTTTCTCGAGCAATAGTTGTCAGAAATTCTGTCCCTTCTCCGCATACTTGTGGCTTAATTTCTCCCAATTAGGAGATAACCTCTTAATTAGTTAATTCAATTTTTTTAGCTGTCTTCTGCTTTTTCACATGTGGACTTTTGAGGGACTGTACTGTGTAAAAAAGAGGGAGCTGAGTATGAGCCCTGCTCCTTAAATGGGACAAGCTCTTTTGTTATGACCATCTAGCTCCTACATAAACCATCTTTATTTTCCGTCTTGACTGCTACATTCATTTATTGGCATTTTTCTTCTTTTTAAGAAGATTTAGCATTATTTGTAAGTCAAAGAAAGAAAATATTTTTGACAAATGCAAATTTTGTTTATTGAAATATACATGGTTTAGTTTTTATGTAGCCTTTGAATAATGAATTAATAAAGCCATAGGCATTAGATATGCACTAATGCTGTTTTTTTAAAGGTGCAAACATTATACATTATGAAACAAATCTTTCTTTATAGGTATTATATAAAAAACTAGCGAAGTACCAAGATGAGCTTGATGATACGAAGTTGAAAGCCCAGGATTTAAACACAGATGTTGTCAGGCTGAAGGATGTACTGAAGTCTAAAGTGAGTATATGGATTAAATCTGTTAATAAAAGCGGTTGTTTTAACAAAAAATGAAATTTTAACAGTATCTCCATGGAAGAATTTGCTTCTAGCCAAAACTTATTTGCATTCTACTAATATGGATTTATTAAATACATTTTCTTAGCTGTTTTCGCAGTATACAAGTAATGCAGTATATTTAATTGTGGTTTTATGTATATATACACACACATATATATACATGTATGTCTTTATTAAAGTTAAAAATGCAGACAGTGAATAATACAGAGACTTGGAACTCTTTCGTCTTATTACCATATGGGATTAATAGAAATTTTTTTTTGCCATATATTTGTATACATCATATTTGTAATATTAATCTAGCCATTTTTAACAGGTGTCTTTTGACCATTAAAATGTGGCCATCTTGAACAAACATTGGTTCTTGAGAAGTCTCTCAATGTTTTAGCTAAATGGCAAAGTTTTCAGTGGAAAGAGAACATCCAATATTGCATCATACCTGTAGATATATAGATATCCCTATTTTGTGAAGCTTACTGTAAATTATTAAACAAACAAGCTTTATGTGTTAGGAGAGAGAGAGCTGTGAGCTTTTGGAGAAGTACCACAAAGCCTGTGAACAAGGACAAAGCTGGGAAGTAAAATGCCATCAAGCAGAAGCAGATTGTAGCTCTGTTAGACTGGTACTGATCAGTGCAGAGGCTGAGAACTGCAGGTTGAAGGAGAAAGTGGAGTCCCTTGAAAGAGTGATGGAGCAAGTAAGTTGAAATTGTTCTTTCCATAGTTTATAGATCATAGTGAAATGATCTGGTAGTATTTTAAGCCTGCAACTGTTTAATAATGCCACTTCTCATATTTTAGAGATATTTGCAACAATAAGCTGTAGAAGTTTGAGTTTACTTAATGACATGACTAGAATTCTTCTAGTCACACTTGGAAAAAAATCTTAAAAGATCTTAAAATGTAGTTGCATATTTCAAGGAAATAAATATACATTATAAGTTATAAAATGCTCTCACGTGTGGAATGTCTGAAGGCATAATGTCACACATAACTCCACAGCATACCGGAAACATACCTAGTGCTTTGCCACCTGTTACATTCCTGTCCCTGCTTTTCTTGCTTCTAGGTTTTCAACCTTCTTTCTCTACTGCTTTAGATGTCCCAGAGAGCCTCTTCGCACTTGAAAATCTGCAGAACTTAAAGGGAAATGCACAGCATGGCTTTGGAAATACATTACGAACATATAAGCTATTATCTGGTTTTCAATTGTTACAGTTTTTGTTGCAGATCATCTCTGCTTCCTAAATATCATTGTAGGCTATGAGGGCTAGCCATGCACATTAGATACTCAAAGGGAACTAAACTGCTGCTGTTCAGAAAGTGGATAAGAACATAACAGTAGCAAAACAACACAGGAAGATTGTGTGGCAGATTGATATTTAAAAAATACAATAAAACTGGTACATGGTCCTAGTTTGTACAGCGAGGCTTAAATGAATAGAGATTTCATAGAATCATAGAATGGTTTGGGTTGGAAGGGACCTCAAAGATCATCTTGAAAGATATCTCAGATTTTACGTTTAGTCACTAAGAAAGCAGAAGAGCTGAAGTAGTTTATTAGCAAAGAAATTTGACATGGGCTTTAAAATACTTGACTGTTTTAGGAAGTATCAATATCTCTTTAACAAATTTCCTTAATTTCTCTTGAAAATCAATTTCTGTTGAGCTTGATTTTTACAAAAACTACAAAATTAGTGTCTGATAGGCAATTTTTAAAAACTCAGTTTGGATAGACTCTGAAAAGTTGTTCATACATACTCAGATTACTTACATATTTTTAGTATGATTCTATCACTGTCCTGTCCATCCTCTGTTCCAGCTGAGGTAGTTTCTTGTTCTTTACAGGCTTCTACCACTCTTTTTGAACCTTTATGCCTTTTCTATACACCATGAGTAAAGCTGCTAATTTTTCCATACCTTTCAATCAATAGAGTTTTATCAGCCATGTATAACCTTCAGATAGGGCTTTTATTTTACATAATATTCCAGTGCAGAAGTCTGCAGTACTAGATTGCAGCATACATATATTAAAAAATGGAAACTAAACCTGATGCTGAATAATATTGTTCTTTCGGTGTTTCAAATACTGTTTATTTTCCTACAACTTATGCTGTCTGCAGTTTTCAGTATTCTTTTGTTCTGAAATACAAAAGCAGAATATTGAAACTGTTTATTGGCAAAAGAACTAGATTTTTGATTGACAGAAAATTGAGTTTTTCAGACTGAAGAAACCTTTTAGTTTAGTAAACAAAAAGTTTGAGTTTTGCTTTGAAAAGTGAAAAATAGTCTCTCCTCTGCTCTTAGCCTATGACCTGAGTTGTCTCATATCTTCCTTGTTTGAGGACAAATGGTTCATACACAAATGGTTCACACACAAAATGCAGATATTGGTTTGTTATACCAGGTTTAATTTCCTGCACTTTGCTTCAGCAAAATGTGAAACTTCTTTTCTTTAATGACTCTGTCTACAGAATCCACTGATCCCTATATTTCATAGCATTTTATCATTAGTATCAAATGCATTTATATTCAGATACATGCATCGGGTGAATTTATAAATCTGACACAGGATTGTGACTGAAGGCAAATATAACACTAATTATCCATCCTAGAGTGAGAGCAAATTTTGGTCATTGATCCCAGACTTCCTTTTTTCTTTTCATTTTTTTTTTTTTTAAGGATACTCTAATAGCCACTAAGCTTAGCAAACATACATCTAAAACTTTTAAATCTTTGTTTAGCTGCAGAGGAAGTGTGACTCATCCCATTCTGAAATAGAGCTCCTGAGAAAACAACTGGGAAATGAAAGAGCAGCTATGAAAAACCTGGAATCTTTGCTTCTGTCCAGTCGTGAGAAAGAACTTCAGTCGCAGATAGCAAAGCAAGAAAAAGACTCTGAAATTCAGTTGCTCAAGGAACAGCTTTCTGTAGCAGAAGATAAAGTGTGAGTAAATGACCAGGAGAATATTGCAGTGTTCTTTTATTTCATTCTTCCCAAGCGTATAGGCAAACAGATACGGGTTAATATCTAGCTGCATTTGCAAATGGCCAATGTACCTTTGTTACCTTAAAAGCAGAAAATACCAAAAATCTTCTTCTGATTCCTCAGCTAAACCCTAACAGACTTTTCTGTGTAGTGTTCTTGATCTCATTTTGCCCTTTTAATTTTGGATAATTGTATTTCTTAACATACCTGGAGGTTATAGTTCCTATCTAATTAAAGTGTATGGGCTTTACAGCGCTGTGCAGAGTCGAGATTTTACTCAGCTCAGAAACAGAGCAGCTCAGCTAGAGTTGGAACTGGATATGACCAAAAGACAGCTGGGGACTGAGCGCACTGAAAGGCAAGTGTGTGTTTTCGTATTGTGTTTCCTGCATCTAATTGGGGTGAAATGCAATACAGTACCAAGACTAACTAGTAGGGTAAACAGCAAAGTTTGGCTTTGCTCTGCTGTACATGTCCTGTGTGTTCAGAGGCTATTCACATCACAAAGTTTAGTGTGTTCAGCTGTCTAAATGAGTTGTCTAGGATCCCTTTACGGCCAATGGAATGACACAGTGAGATAAACTGCTCTCTGGAACTGCTTGGTTTAGGATGGGATGGATTGCTTTCCTGAAGATGCTCATCTATCTTCATTCATTGATACTGATGCCTGTCTTTATCTGTACTGGTAATCGAGGTGACTTTTTGGCTGTAAAAGTGATTTATAGACCACTAGTTTGGCAATATGAATGGCAACCTTTGGCTACACTACTAATGAACTAACCCAGGTCAGAGCATTGACTTGAGGTGTACACACAACGTATACTTGTCCATATAGTTTAATTTTAGTACACAGTCTGGAATGATTTTAGCCTATAGCAGCCTACATTCTACCAGGTACTACTTGAGGCACAGAAGGTGTTGGGGATGATTCTCAAATGGCAGTATGACTAAAGGAATGTGGGTTGTTTAGTTTGGGTTTGGGTTTTCTTGCTGCTGTTCTTGTGGGGTTGTTTGTTTGGTTTTGTTTGTTTTGGTTTTGTTTTTTTGTGGATTTTGGTTGGTTGGTTGTTTTGTAGGGTGTTTTTTTCATGGGAAGAGAATATGTACAAACTCTTTCATCTGATTTGGCCAGTGCCAGAGAATAGTCCCTGGCCTGCTTCATGAGTGAGTTTATCAATGTAGTGTCTTCAATAGTTTTCTTATCTGTGAAACAGCAGTAATTCTCTATTTCATGGGTGTATTAAGTATAAAATATTACGGTATCTGGCATTATTTTGGGTATAAAAATGAGATGGCTAAAAGAAGCAGTGTGATGTGATTGAAGCACAGGTCTGAGAATCGGGTGTCTTGTTTAATTGTAGTAAATTACTTTGTTGATAAGTAGGGATGAAGGTTTTGGAGGGGACATCTCCATACCTGAGGTTAGATCTTTTAAAGATGGATTTCTTAAGTGTCTCAGCGTATGCTTCAATTTCAGATTAGATTCTGCTTTACCCTGAAGTCATGGCAAAAACTGCAGCACTTTTGGATTAGATGCGCAAGTCAGTTTAAAAGGTGGAATCATTTGTGTTTGCTCAGCTCATAGAGTGAGCTAGACCATATACTAGTGCAGGATTGCCTTTGTTTTAAAAGAAACTGTATCTTCTTCAAACTGTTGTTTCTCTGCTACCCCTATGTGAGTGCATCCATCTCATGGCATATGGGTGCTCCTTGGTAAGGACTGTAAGTGTGTCTTCTTGAAACGCTTTCTGTTTACTGGCAGAAAGCTGAATCAGCCTCCATACTTAATATCTTCTCCTTGTTAAGGATAATTTGTTACTTGCATGGTTGCATATAGTTGCAATAATATCAACACTTAGTTTACAATTGGTTATCAAACCAAACATTAGAGCGAGCCTATGCCGAGGCAAAGATCACCAGTTTTCTTTCTCGAAGAGAATCTCTTTTCTACTTCAAGAGAATTACAAACATAATTACCTGAATTGTTTTGGAAAGAACAAACCTAGATTCCGTTACGCAGTCTCTAAGTCAATTGCAAAAACAGTATGCCGAAATCATAGATAGCAAAGACTGAAAAGTTCTCCTATAAAAATCTGACATTACATTGAGCTGTGTTTGAAGGGCTAGAGCTTGTTTCTTTTTTTTTTTGGCTTTTTCATAAAATCAAAACAGTGTCCTTTCAATGTTCTGCAAGGGTTACAAGAATTCTATTTGTTTTCTGTTTTTCCTCAGAAAGTCATGCTTTATAAGAGCAGGTATCTATCTCATGCTTGCAAGGAAGGGGATTAAAGCTCCAAGGTGGCTTCTTACAGTCCCTCTATTTTGCTGGTACTGGCAAGTGAAAACCAGAAAATTAGCCAGAGAGGAAAAAAATCCTATCATTAAAGTCAGTATCATGATAGTATATAATGGAAGCAGCAGATATGAGTACTGACTTTTTTTTGGTTATTGTTAAAGAAGTGGGTAGATGATACCCTTGTTCTAACACTGATTTAGCTAGTTGTGTTAGTTTACTGCCTTGGTGCAGAATGAAGTAATACATCAAATTAGGAGGTGGAAGTGCCAACACTGTCAGGCCTTGAATGAACATCAACACAGTGATACCACAAGGCTTAATCCATCTGAGTTTTTCTTTACCAGTTGGGAAAAGCACCTCCCTATTCCTCCCATCCTCCTGACTGCAGAAGCAGTTTGGACTCACATGGGAAGAACAGGTTTGATTTATTGCCCTGTTCTGATTGTGGTGACCAAGCACAGGGACTGTCAGTCAGTTTTCCGATGTAGTATCAGATCCCACATACTTCCTCCTTGTATACCCCGATGCAGGAGTTAAGGATTGATCCAGTATCCAGGCTGCACCCCTTGCAGTCAAAATGACTAGACTACCATTTTACAACTTTCCCACTGGGGAGTCCAGCATGTCTTAAATATCAACCAGTTTCAGGGCACTTCAGGTAGAATCCAGTCTACTGGCCTTGCCAACTCAAACAGCACAGGAATACTGCAAGCAACACTGTTCTTATATTAATATAATTGCTGATTTTAGTGATTGTCCTTATGTTGCAGACTAGTGAACAACCTGAAAATTAGGCTTTTCCTCCCAAGAGATTTTTTACAGTTTTTAAGAGCAACCATGCAGCAACCATGGCTAGCTTCTCTCTTTTAGGCAAAATAGAGGCAATGAATATGTAGAATAAAATCTGACTAAGAGAGTAATATAGAGAGTCTGTCTTCCAGAGAAGTATATGCTGAACATCACATCTCCTTCTAAAATAAAACAAAAAAGCTGACAATCTGAAATAGCGAAGAAAATTCATGATAATGACTGAGATAATTTTAATGATTTTTGGAAAATGCGTAGTCTCACTGTAAAATAATGTTTATTTAGGGAGCGTGTTGTAAAGGAGCTTCAACGTCGGAATCGTATGATCTCGTATCAGTTAAACTCTACATTAAGAACATCATCACCTGAACATTCCCGTCAGCCATTTCCTGATTGGTCTCCAGACTGCTCCCTGGAAGGGTAAGTGGTTTAACAACATTTAAGTTCCAAACACTGAGAGGGAATAAATAAATAAATAAATGGGTGAACTCTGGTATTTCTCATTGAAATATTGACTGAATTTCATTGCTCCAAGTAAAATTACAAGAAGATTCAGCACCACAATATTTTGATGATACTCCTTTTATTTTATTTTATTGAGCTGTATCAAATAGCAACTACTTACACCGGGATGCTATAGTCATAAATTCTTCAAACAGTAATAAAAAGATGCTACAGAAAATCTCTACTTAACTTGCCACCAGATCTAAGTATTTTCATCTTTCCTGCCGAAAAGCTCTTAACTATACAGCCTTTCTTCTTCTAGCAGTTTTCCACATAGTTTTTACTCTATATATGAGCAAGTTTTACAAGAAACATAAATGCATTCTAAAAATCTTCAACTACTTGTAACCCTGAGGAGGAGCAAGCCTATCTTCCTTTTAAGAATCAGTGAAATGGAGCCTCCACAGTATGGAGGTACTCCCTTGCCAGTTTTGGTCTCAGCTTAGTTTCATATTTGGTAGCAGCATGCTTGTTGCATCACACATTTTTGGTAGATTGATGGCAGCCTGCATTAAAAAAAATTGCCCATTGAGGGGGAAAAATTCTCAATTCATGACTTCCAGGAAATAGTTTGTGCTTTTGAGATGGCTATCTACTTTCAATAGGAATTTTGTTAATACTTTGTAAACTGAGATGACTACCTTTGGCATGTGATTCATCTTCATTATCAAAGGCTTCTCTAAGAATATGAGACAAGTTTCCTCAGGTCAGTGGGCTGGTTCTGGTGCCCTTAGGAGGAAAACACAGCTGTGCAAGACAGTGATTTTGTAGCTATTGCCAGGCCTTGATAGTACAGGGAGTCTTCATTCCTCTGATAGGATTGTGTCTACTCCTCCTTAGTCTGAGTACAGCGTAGCTCTTAAATTTGTTGAAATAAGCATTGTATCTGGGAACGGTTTAATTTAATTACCATAACACTTTCTTCTATTTTTGATACTGTTTAAAGAAAAGAGGGAGCAATTCATATAGTCACCACACTGATAGTAACAATTATGGTGCTTTTTCTATTACTCTCACTTCAGGGTGTTAGAATTCCTTTCTAATTTGTAAACTTCTGGCTAAATACCAAATCAAGACTAATCTACAAACTAGATTGTCAATTCAGCTCCTTTCTTATTTGCTTTTGGGGTGCTTTGGGGTTTCTGTTCTTTGATTTTTCCTCATGGCTGGCCTTACATGACACTATCTGTTTTTGCACATTCCTGGCAAACAATTTTAAGTAAGGAATGAAATATGTAAGCCAGATACAAATACTTTGCTTAAAATCTTTAGCTGGTTTAAGCTAAATCTTTCTCAAATCAATGTAGCTTTTGAGTGTGAATGAACTAATTTTTTTTTATGCCTAATTATTTTCTATTTTTGAGTGCTCAAAGTACTAATATAATTCATTATTTTTTTCTTCATCCAGATCTGCTATACATTTTTGGCTAAAGGGGAAGGACTATGGTTGTTCCATAGTTACTTACTTATACTAAGTGGTTTGGGATTGTTTTAATGTAAAAAACCCCAAACAACTGTGTAATAAAACCTGAAACTTTGACAGTCTATGCTATGTTTTAAAAGCTTAACTGGAAAGAAATGATCAGGTTTGTGTGGTGTAGTAATACAGTGATGAATAATATAACCTGTTTGATAAGGCTCACTGAGATAAAGTAGAGATCTAAATCTGGATCTGTGTGCTTTGTGTAAGTGACTTACATTTGATCTACCTATGTCTGGGTGAGTGCTCTAATGTCCAGAATACTAAAGTTCTTGATAAATTTTATGTCAAGAACTTAAGAGTCTGTATCAAGAAAATGAGAGACTAGCAGAAGTGTCCGAAATATTTACGAATGATGAGATAATTTCCCTCCCTCCTAACTCTAGAAAGCTTCAGAAAATTCACTGAGACCAGAACAAAAGAAAAAATAATGTAAAATATGGCCTGAGAGTAAACACAAGAATATTAATGCAAATATTTGTGTGCAATCATCAGCAGAATCACAGAATTAAGGCTAAATAGATATGGGAAATTGATGAGATATGATCTAGGTGCAGGTTCCTGTTGGATTTAAAAGCCGAATACTATTAGAAGTAGAACTCCAGGAGGTATAATTTCATTTTTCAATTGCTTGAAGACAAGTTACCAGGGACTGAAAAATATACTGTAGAAACAACTACTCATTGACAGAGAGGCTTCTTCCACAGCTAACGTCTGACTCTGCAGTACATGAAGTATAATGAGATAGCAGTGCAGGAATCACTAATACCCCTCCTCCTCTGCAGTCTTTTGGTGCAATTTTAGCAGACATGCTGTGAAGGGAAATAAGGTGGACGGGCACATTTTTATTTTATTGAGAATGTGATATCAGAAATAAATTGGACAGTAACTTTTTCTTATTTTTCTATTTTTGTCTTTATTGCACCAGACTCACTGTTTCAGTAAACTGAACAAGTCGTGCCTTGTACTTTGTCTTGCAGACCTAGTGGGAAAGACCTTTTCTGTCTGATTTCCTCAAGTGATAGGAGTCCAAAGCTTGCTTTTCACTTCAATAAGCATTATAGCGCTTTTGTAGAATAAAATCTATTCTTTCAAATGATTTGGATTGACTTTGTAGAGACTGGGAAGCTTGCTCAAATTGCTTTCAGAATCAAAACCTTAAAATTTTTCACATGGAAACATCAGAATGTATTTCTGTATTCACTGAACATGAAATAAATTAGATTTCTTTTCCTTTCTAGGAATTCTTGTTTCAAGGACTTATAATGTTATAGTCACAATGGCTTGTGAAGACTCTGCACACCATCTGGACAGCTAAAGTTGAATGCTCATTTAATTAATCATTTTTCCCCGCTGAATGCTAAATTTCATTAAATCTCATTCACAAATGCTTGCACAGGTTTTTCATCACTCCTAATGTTGTTCATCAGAAAGAAAACAGTTCAGATGACAGCTTCCTCTCCCACCACTCTCCCAGCTCTTGTATTACCATGTCAGTAAACAGAAAGAAAAAGCCCCACAAGTTCCACCAACTTTGCTGACAGTGTGCTTTTATTTTAAAAGTGTGCATAATTTTAAAAGGTTACTGATACAATTGAAAAAAGAGGAAAGAAAATAACAACATGAAATTTTATTGGGGGGAGAAAGTGTCTATATTCAGGTGTCATGATTTGGGTGTATTTGTGCTGAACTATGTGAGTATTATACTTGAGAGAATGCTGTGCCACCTCAAGATAGGAAAAGCCTGGGGATTTTTTTCCTCTCTTCAAATCTGACTTATTCATTTGGATAAATAAGATAGCAATGCCAGCAGATACCAGTGTTTAAATACCCATGTATGAAGAGATGTATTTTTTTGTACTGGAGGTGTGTTTAACTTCTAAGGATTTTATTAAAACTGCACAAAGTTTCTACTTAGAGTTCTTTAATAGGAATGAATACTGTTTGGTGGCAGTTATTGGCACTTAAACTCACTCAGAATTTCTGCACTTTCTTATGTCATAACATTTGTTTGTGTTCTATGTTCTCACATTTTAAATGCAAGAGAAAATGTAAAATTCTCTCCTATAGATCATCTGGGAAATCTGTGCTTTGGTATTTGGAAATAGAGAAGTAATTCCTGTTTAATTCATTTAAATTATTCATTTTTTTTTAATAGAGTCATCCTTCTTGTTATCTTTGTAAAAGGTCTCCAGTTTATTTTCTAAAACCAAAAGCATGTTGGTTGCAGTAATGGTTTAAATGCGTATCTTGCACCTATGTTCCTTCATATGAATTTGGTTTGTGATAACCTAACTGCTAAACATTAACATATTTTGAGTAATGATTGAAGACAGCATAACCCATATGAATGCCTCTAACTGCCTTTTAAAACTTGTTGATATGAGCTGTTGATATGAGTCTCTGCTGCTTTTTAGGAGCAGGTAGCTTTAAAAAGTCTATAAAAGTATTTTGATTAATAATGTAAAAAATTATAATATATATAAATATATGCCTGTACTATACATTTGAGGATTATCTTTCATAAGAGCGACACTATTTTTCAGCACAGGTGACTTGATTTTAATTTGTACGTTAGAATTATTCATTCTTTATTTGGCAGACAGCCACAGAGGTCATTCTGGCAATCACCAGTGTTAATGGGACTACTTGCAAGTCATAAAGAATGTAGGATCAGACATGATGATATTGACCGTTTCCACATTATGCAGTTATTAAAAGGAATACTGTACACTTTACCCAGATGGGAGAAGATGACCATCTCATCATCCCAGAAGATGAAAAAGTGATTTGTTGTTTTGCAATCATATTGCCATATCGATTTTTTTTATTTTTTTTTAAGAAGATGATCACAAGAAAGCTTGAGACATGATCTTGGTTTATAAAACTAATACCCTATCATTTAGAAGATGAGAAGATATTAGATGAACATAAAATAGATCAAACTGAGGTTTTTTTGGGCGTGGATATACTGTGCAGAGGCCCACGTCCTAAAATGTAATTCCTTAGTTGCAACAATGATGGCTTTTTCATATAGGATCATAAAGAAGTCAGTAACGAGGTGCTCCCCTATGAAGTAGAAGTGTAGGATTCTTCAGCAACTTGGACTTTAAACTTCTTAAGTAGAGAGGATTAAGGGCAAATGAGATTATAAATACCAAGCTGTAACAAACTTGCTTTTTGTAGAGTACTCCGATAAAGTAATAGCCTTTATTATCAGGGTTAGCCTTTCCCTAGAAAAATGTTACGGAAATAAGAACTTTGTTTTTCTGCAGGCAAACTGCAAAGCAATCATCAGGTTATGGATGGGGCCAAAGGAATTTTTTTCAGTGGTGGTCTGATGTAGATTTCAAGTGACTTCTGACAGCAATTAGTTGTTATGTAATTACATATTGTTAAGAAAAACAATCATTCAAGTGAGTGTATTCAGAGAGCAATATTGCTCTAGTGGCAGCCTCCTACATTTGAATATACCCAAATATACCAAATGCTTTACGCACTTTGTGACAGTATCTCTTTCCTCGTAATGTGGGTTACTTGTGGTAGGGTGATTTTCTTGCTGTTGCTTTATTACAGTATTCTGGTTGGAAAGAAACATACACCAGAAATCTATTTATCATTTGTTTACATTTGTGACACTTACTTGCAACTGTGAACAATGCAATACTTGAATTTTATACATGTTTTAAAGTTGTCTTTTACCACAATATTTTTACATAGGCAAACCTGAAAATGCAACTTGTGGTTTCTTATCAAGTAAGAGCATGTTAAATTTTTTCTCGGCTACTTTGTGATGATCTAAAACTATCCATTTTGCATAACAAAGAATCCTATCATACTTTTCAAAGTATTCATGCTCTTCTGCACCAATATTTTCCTAATTTCTAGCCACTGTTTTTGGACTAGTTTCTAACTGACTTTGCTTCTCCATGGCAATGGACTTTGGCACCATTAATCAGTAGGAAGTATTTTACTTGCGCATAAGAGGTTTACAGGGTTAGTAGAAGGAAGAATTCAGTGCCTCTGGTGCCCTCCCTCCTAAGTCTCTTCTGCACACTAGAAGGAACAGGAGCTACTATGTCTGTGTACACAACAGTATCTCCATCATCGGTATGGTTTCAGCAAAGAGGAAGAATTCATTGTGCATTGCTATGTTGAAGTATTTCACTGCTTTTTGTAAAATCTATGCAAACAACCTTTCAGCAGCATTTGTACCTATGTGATTTATCCTACTGTTTCCAATCAAAGAAAATCGGATTATAACTTTTTTCCTTTCAGTGACTAATAAAGCTCAAACTTCAGCAACATGTCATTGGAGTTAAGATTCTGCTGTCAGTGTTAAAGCTAAGCGGGTTCAGTCTTTGAGCAGGAAAAACACTTGTGGCGTGTGGTAGTCTTTGGTAGTACTACAGCTGAGGTTTTTATTCTGTCATCCTCCTCTCTTCTGAGAGCAACCAATCCCACTGGTGTCAGTGTAGGCTATGGCGTATGAGGATGCCCTGTGGCTCTCAGCATCAGATACACTTTAGCAGCTCTGTTGCTTGCTTGCTTTTGTGCAGTTATTTAATTTGGCTTTGATATTAGCAGATCTTAGATGATACAATAGCATGCATATAAAGTTAATATATATGGAATATTCTACTAGTTAATTTGCATTGGCTCCTCCTTCCACATCTTGGTGATTTCAGTATGAATAGCCTTGCAACAAG
Organism: Nestor notabilis; assembly: GCF_000696875.1. Taxonomy (NCBI): domain Eukaryota; kingdom Metazoa; phylum Chordata; class Aves; order Psittaciformes; family Psittacidae; genus Nestor; species Nestor notabilis. The sequence continues at coordinate 31,083 of NW_009913314.1, forward strand.
GAACATAAGTTGTTTTACTGATACGACTGGAGTGTCTGTAAAGAAGTGCGATCTTTTAATAAAAGAAGCAAGAGGGTTTTTTAATATATCGTGCACTCTTAACGATCCTTTCTCTGATCCACTGAGACTTCATATTAATTTCCAGCAGAGGGAGTATGTGAGATGAAAATGAGCGGATGAAACATAGCTCTGTGGTATTAACATACACTGTTAATCTGAACACGTGGAAAGAGATTTCACAGTTAGGTTTGGGGGGAGTTGACACTTTCTGCACAGAATAAAAATAGCTTGATAAGATGGATAAAATTTTCATGAGACTTGGCTTGAATCGACTATGTCAAAACATATATCCCTATTTCTTGACAAGAATCAGATTTTTTATTAATAAACTTTGAGGAAAAAAGGCTTTCTTTTAATTAAAACATTATAAGACATGGCCTGAAATAATGTTTCCATTCAATAGATTTTTTTTTTTTTTTTGACCTGGCTCCCTAATACCTTGCAATTCAGTTTTTCTCTAGGCTGCCTCACACTTGACTTTTGTTAAAATCCATGAAGCAGTTTAATCATTTATTTCAGCCGATGCAAAAGTCCAAGCTTAATTTTAAGTTTCCCAGCTTGTGCTTCTCACTGCGTTGTGTTTTCAATGCTTTTATTTCCTGAGGTGGGAGAAGAACAAACATTTTTTTATCTTGAATGCAGCCAACACCCACGCAATTATATAAGAGTACACAAAGCAGAAAACTTCTTTGTTGTCGGAGCTGCAGTGCAACCTAGCAGGTGAACAATGTGGTTCTCATTTGCTTTACACAAGGGTATGTCTTTCCTCCTGTACACGGCAATACGCTGTCAAATTACTGTTGCCAGAGTAGCATGTGCATTTTTAAAACAGTGCTACTTAAGAGCAATAAAACCTATAATTGGTCTTTTTCTTTGACCCAGGGTGGCTGCTGTAGAAGTAATGTTGAAATGATTTCTCATTTTAAGACTGAGCATGCACCATGTTTCCATTTTCATTCCTGCGCCCCTACCACTGCCCTAAGAAAAAAGTGAGCTCCACCGCACTTCTACCTTGGACTGCAAGGCAATGTAGTGTCCTGTTGATTCTTCTTTTGGGCAATACCTGTGTTTTCTATGCAAAACTGCTGTCCTTAGACTCACTGATATACTGGAGACACTCTTCAGAGGCAAAAATGTGCTCATGCTGAAACTAGAAGTTTGAGAGAAATTTATTGAAATAGACGGATGCCAAAGTAGGAAACCACTCCGTGACATTATTTTTGCCAATTCTTCCAGCCAGTTCCTCCAGCCTTCCTATCTCGTCTCTTGCATGGAAACTAAGCTTCAGGTATACTATTTGAATATCCAAACGTGCTGCTGTTCACAGACGCAGGCAACTTCAGCTATAGCCTTTCACTCTGATACCACTGTAAGAGTCTTGACTGATTTTTAATTTGGGTCGGATCTGCTCTTAGCTACACGCTGCAGTTACTCACCAGCTACCTAAGTCTTTAACTCGAGAAAAAAAAACCCAACTCAGATGGCCGGTTGCTGCCTTAAACCACTGAGGGCAGGGAAGGGGAAATAAAAGCCAAGGCAGACACTTTGAAGCTGGAATAGCTCTTTTACAGTTGCTGGGCTGCTCTCCTCAGCCCCGTGTATCATAGAGGCGCGACCACGGTCAACATATCGCCCAAG
>NW_009913315.1:0-1537 GCF_000696875.1 Nestor notabilis
GTGAAGGTGGTTAAGGTACTAGAACAGGTTGTCCAGATGTCCCATATCTGGAAGTGTTCAAGGACAGGCTGAACAGGGCTTTGAGCAAGCCGGTCTAGTGGAGGATGTCCCTGCCTGTGGTAGGGGTGGTGGAACTAGATGATCATTAAGTTCCCTTCCTACCCTAGTCATTCTGTGATTGTATGAAATATGCTGAAAAGAAAAAAAATTACATACCCTTTAAAATTTTGAGTTTTGAGATAGATTTTTCACAACTGGGACCTGAAAAACATAGCTTTTAAGAAACAAATAAAACAATCATCCTTCATCTTTCTACACCTCTTAAGCCTCAGATAAAAATGAAATACTAAGAACAAAATAATGTCCATCCTCATACAGTCACTATGAAGTAAGGAAGTTGTCTCAGCTCCCATGCAACAGCTTGGAAGGAATAGCATGCTAAGAGACTCTGTGGAGCCAGTCAGCATCAGTTCAAGAACACAGGAGAAAGCCAGTAGGCTGTGATTAGTGAGCAATTGCTCCATTCTGCCATGGTCAAGACACCATTGTGGCCATCAGTTCAAGCCACTTAGTGGAAAGTTTCCTCTTTGCTTTCTTGAGATGAATGCTTGTTTCTGTTATTTAGAGGTTATTCCCAAAGATTAACCTCTATAACAAAGAAGAAAGAAACATGGAAACAATAGTCCATTTTATCTGAAATTCTAGATCAAAATAAAGCTGGCCTTAAAGCTGATGAACAGGACAGCAGGCAGCAAGATTCTCCGTAAAACCAGAGGTTGGATTGACCAGTTTCACCATTCACCCCTTTAGCTGTTCATCACCTCACCTGTCAATGGACTGAACTTTGTTGCAAAATCAGGAAAATCTTATTAAAAGATTAGGCTCAATGCTTTTTTACCTTTATTTACTTCTCTGCTCTCCCTGTACCAGTAAGGGCACAAGCCTTCATCTTTCATAATCAGGCTGCGATTAAAGGTCTGGAAGGCACGTGAGTCAGTTCTGCTAAGCTCACTTTTGACATGCAGGTAGAACAAAGGTGGTCATCTACAGAATTTCTTGCACTCTCTGAAGAATTTTGGTACTTTTCAGACACTGAGGTTGGGGGGGAAAAGGAAAAAAAAAAAGAGTCATTACAGCAACTTCTGTTCAAAGTGCTCACTAGCAGAGAACCTCTCTTTTAGAACTGCGACAATGACACAATGTGATCTGGACCATGATGTCACTAAGATGAACCATACCCTTTCTAATAAACACCAGTCTTCTTCACACTAAAATGCTGCTCACTAGAACAACTTTATACTGGCAGATGACGATCTACACTGAGACATCTTTATCTTAAAACTCTGCTTTGAGTGATTGCTGTTACTCTTTGTATAAACATAAACATTTTTAATCCTATTTATATTATTAATGCAAACCGAATGTTATTTCTTTGATGTGGCCAAAATATTACAGTCAACGTCTTGAATTTTTATTATTAAATTTGAGAAAGGAATGGACTGCCTTTAACTACACTAGATATTCAGCTGAGCTAATT
>NW_009913316.1:0-3050 GCF_000696875.1 Nestor notabilis
TTATTATTAATTATTATTATTATTACTACTACTGCAAACTCCAGTTTTAGCTCCTTGCTATTAAATGCATAAAAGGTATGCATGCATCCATAAAAAAATAACCAACACTCACTGCAAGTTCTGGAGCCTGAGCTGCTGGAAGTGTTACCAAGATGTAACCACTGCTGTAAACTTAAACTTAGCAGAGGATTTGTGATGCCATGGGCCTTCCACAGGAAGTGGGTTTCTAGCAGACATGACTTTTTCTGCTAACTTCCAAGGCCTTCTGTTAAGATTTACATCCTCAATACATTTTACATAAAATAAAAACTACTGTCCTTTTTAGTATATTAAGACATGGCATGAGCTTCTTTCTCAGGATGCTTTTGAAAGGTCTCACTTTATTACAAACCCGATGTTGTTCCCCATTTCTTACTATTAGAAAGTAACTAGTATGAAAATAATTAAAAAGGTCTGAATAAACCTGTGAAAATCATCCTTGTTTGCTGTCTATTAAAAAAAGATCTCCAGCAGATCTACTTGAAAAGAAAAAGCTACTCTACAACATTAACCTGTACAAAAAGCATTCTCTAGGAGAACAGAAGCTATTACATTGGTGGGCAATTAAAACCCCCAGACATGTTTCATACACGTGCCAGTATTTAAGCATCTGCCAGATAGCAGGTGGTTTGTAAATCATTATCTTTTCAAATTATGTTGCTAATGGCATGTGTGAAATGACTGAAAAATTACATGTTTTTCCATCTCCATCATTAAAATAAAAGAAGTTGCTGTAGTATATTATGTAAAGCTCAAGAGCCATAAAGCAGTGGCAAACCTGGGTTTCCCTCTTTCCACCCTACTTCATTAGCAGTGCCTGCCTCATTAATGGTGGACAATACAGTTTGTGATATTTGACTTTTATGGCTTACCTCCACGAGGAAGGAAAGACAACCAAAACCATCAGTACCAACTTGTTCTTAAATGAGCAAATCTATTACTGGTAGTGTCTCTGGGCTAACACATTTAAGAACGAGAAAAACAAAAGCTGCACAATGGATGCTGGAGCAGAGTTTCCCTGCAGCTCGTGGTGCAGACCATGGTGAGTCAGGCTGTGCCTCTACAGCCCATGGAGATTCATGGTGGAGAGATACCCACTTGCAGCCCATGGAGAACCCCATGCTAGAGCAGGTGGGTGCCCAAAAAGGGCTATGACCCCATGGGAAGCCCACACTGGGGCGGAGTCCTGGCAGGACCTGTGGCCCTGTGGAGAGAGGAGCCTATGCTGGAGCAAGTTTGCTCACAGGACTTGTGACTCCATGGGGGACCCTCACTGGAGAAGCCTGTTCCTGAAGGGCTGCACCCCATGGAAAGGATCCACACTGGAGCAGTTTGTAAAGAACTGCAGCTTGTGGGAAGGACTCACTTTGGAGAAGTTCATGGAGGACTATCTCCTGTGGCAGAGACCCCACACTGGAGCAGGGGAAGACTGTGAGGAGTCATCCTTGAGGAGGAAGGAGCAGCAGAAACAACATGTGATGAACTGACCAAAACACTCATTCCCTGTGACCCTGTGCTGCTGCTGTGTGGGAGAAGGTAAATATTGGGAGTAAAGTTAAGCCTGGGAAGCAGGAAAGGGTGAGTGGTAAGTGCTCTAAGATTTAGTTTTTATTTCTCATTATCCTACTCTGATTTGACTGGTAGTAAATTAAACATTTACCCAGGTGAAGTCTGTTTTACCCATGACAGTAATTGGTGACTTATGTCTCCCTGTATTTATTCTTGATGCATGAGCCTTTTGTTAGATTTTCTCTCCTCTGTCTAGCTGAGAAGGTGGTGAGCGCCAGGGTCAACTCAGCACACCAAAATATAGACAAATCTCTTGGGTTTTTTAATCATGTTTTAGATGCTCACAGTTACTGCTTGCTCCTAGTTCTCAGAACAACTTGGCAAATTAGGAATTTAGCTTCTTTTTTGCAAGCTTAGCATAGACAGTGTGCAGTTTGCAAACATTTTTCCTACCAAGTTGCACTGCCAACAGCAGAAGCTCCTGGGGATAAATCACTTGTACAAGCCCTTGGCTTGGCTTCCCAGACAGTGAGCACAGCAGATTTTGTTCTACTTTTCCTACAACAGCCTAATGGATGATACAGATATTTCCAAGCAGAAAGGAAGCATTCAGGACTGCCCTTATTCTCTTCATCCAGAGGAAAACCATTTGCACAGCCATACATGTCCTGGTTAAAATTAACTGCTAGGAAAAGTCAGTTTCTACGTTACAAGGTGAGCATGATGTTTGGTTTATACCCTATATAAACATCTAGATAAAGGGAGAAACTTACAGCCCTATACAGCCACTCCATTAGGAAATTATCTGAAAAAATTGATCTTAAAATACATGGCTTTCTCCTCATATTATAAATGAAAGTGGTAGAAAGGACACAGGCCCTATCATAAAATTGGGTAGCTAACAGATAAGGATTTGGATAGCAGGCTGATGTGAATTTGTGCTGGAAAAGTTTTTTGAAATAAATTTAGCAACACAGTTCATATTTTTTCCATGCTAATTTTATACTACTTCTATTAAATGAATTCCCGAGGTATCTCCAGAGAGGATGCCTTCAACACCAGGGCAGGGGAAGCGAAGCGCCCCAGAGCCTCAGTGCGGAGCGGCGAGAGCCACCGAGGGAGCCTCAAGCCCTCGACAGGATTTACCCAGGAGCCGGCAGCTCCGCTTACACGAGCAGGGACTCACAGGGGGCGGAGCCAGGAGTGGCGGCTCCAGACCTCAGTGGGTAAAAGCCCACCCCAGGAAGCGCGAGTGGCCCGGAGCGCGGCAACAGGGCGGGCAAATAGGGCGTGGCGCGGCAGTTCGAGCGGGTAGCGAATGGGCAGGGGAGCGCTCACCTCAGGACCAGGGCCTGCTTCTGGGGGGGCGCGCAGGGGCCCCCAGAGGTGGCCAGTGCAGGCGCCCAGACAGAGCTGATAAGAGGGGAGGCTGCAGCGCAGAGTTTGGGATGTAGAAAGTGCCTTGACTGGTCTCTTGAGACGAGGGTGCACAAGGGACAGGG
>NW_009913317.1:0-11230 GCF_000696875.1 Nestor notabilis
TGAAGGCGTCCGCTCGGGAGATACTCACCTCAGCAATTTTTTTTACTGCAATTTGAGAGGTCTTTTTCCTTCAGCTGCTGCTCCAGAAGGGCAGATGTCTCCCAGAGATTGTGTCCTAGCTACCAGTGCTGTAAAAATGTTTCATATACCGTTTTGGTAGCCCTAGACCTTGAAGACTTGAAGCCGAGAGAGCTATTCAGCTGTGCAGCCACTTGGAAACAGGATTCAGCTGTTTAAACATAGGTAAAGTTTGAAAAGCCCTATAGTTTATCTTAAGTTTGTGCAGGGCTGACATTTGTGATACATGATCTATAGAAAAATAGTTGCTTTCTGGACCAGCTGTGACAGGCCAAACAGGACGGAGTAAGTTATCTAAAATGGTAAGTTATCTAAGCAGCTAAATCCTGTTCTATGTTAGGTGAATAGCTCTCCTTGCTCCCCTAACTGCTTTGATTGTATTTCGTTTGACTACAGCGAGAACTTAGACAACTGAAATGGAGCTATCTAAGTTTAGGTGTGTTGATTTGAAATGGAAGGCTTCAGTGCTGAAACTCACTTTAAGACATACAAGAGTTAAACATCAACCTAAAGATTGTCTGGTGCTTAGATGCTAATGATCAATCTTTAGCTTGTGTTTCTCTGTAAGAAGACTTTGGTACTGAGCAAAATTATTTGTCTGGATGCCTGTTTATTTTTAAAGAGTTAAAAAAAATAGATTTCTGAACCCTAAAATAAATATAAATGATTTGGAACATCACTTTAAAGTAGATAAGTTCAAATAAAAAGTATGCCTTGTTCATGGACTCCAGATACACAATTCCAAAACACTAAGAAACTTATGCTAAGTAGTGGTCAAAAGCTTATATGAAATAAATAATAAAAATTAAAATAATTTATTATTTAAAAATTGTCTACCAAAGCTTAAGGAAATGGCAAATGCTATAAGTTACATGTATATGACTTATATATGACATGTATATGACTGATGAGGGAAGCTAAAAGAGCCAGTGAGTATCAGCAGTGAATAACGTTACAGCTCTAAGTAATTTGAAACATGAATATTGCATTCAGGTAGAGGGCTATAGCTAAACACTGATGAAAAAAATTGCAAAAGGTGGCTAAGCCAAATATCAAGACAGTTCTCCATATTTATAAGAATGTTGAAAGATACATCACTCCCTCTGATGAGGGTCAAATTTACCAATTTTGACATAGGAAGCATGTGAAGGAAAATATGCTAAAAATAAATATGTTCATATCATTGAGCCCAAAGTACTTCCAAATCTGTGCATTAAATGAACCAGTTGTCCTAGCCACACCAGGAACTGTGCTAACGTTTGTTAAACTTTGAAAAAATACTGAAGGACTGGAAGACTGAAATGGGAACAAAGAATGACACAAAAAGAAGTCAACTAGTAATGATTTAATAATTACTCTTGCATTCTATAAATACAGAAGAAGATAAAACTCTACAGGATAGTTTCAAGGAAGTTTGATCCTGTCTGATACAATACTTTTCTTCTTTTTCATTAGATTAGATGTTTGAGTAACAGATGAATGTGCTGGCATTGTGCTTGCATTTCTCCAAGGCATTTGCCATAAGGACATGCAGGGTAAGTTTTTAAGTAGACTGTTTTTTTATCTGGGGAATATAGGGATGACTTAAAGATTTTCTTTCTAAGCTTGCATATTTCAAACCCTTATTTTTTACAAAGATAAAGGCAAGATATTATTATCAAATGATCAAAATTACCTTGCTAAATGGTCTCAATGCACTAAAATGTGTTTTCATATATTCAGAGGTGAGGTAATAGTTCAGAGCTTTGATGATAAAGATGGTAGCAGCAGCAGAGAAATTTGGTCTTTGGAAGTAAAGATCTGAGGAAAACTTTATATCAACATTTATGAATACCAGAAGACAAACTCTGTGTCCTGGGTTCAGCTGTAACAGTTGTTTTTCTCCTTCTTAGTAGCTGGTGCAGTGCTGTGCTTTTTATTTTAGTCTGAGAACAATGCTGAAAACACACCAATGTGTTACCATAAACTCGGAGGAGTAGCTGCAGTTCTTTCACTGTGGTTGGAATGGCTGCAGTTCTTTCACTCTGGTTGGAGTGGCTGCAGTGTCTGTTGTTGGGGTTTGAGTAGCTGTGTTGTCTGTTGTTTTGCCATCAGATCCAGAGACATCTTCCTCCTGCTCCTTACAGAGCAGGGCTCTGTAGGTGTAGGCCAAGCCCCAGCACATTTCAGCAAGTTGTCCCTCTCTGGTATTACCAGGATGACAGCACACCTTGTCTAAGTGTTCTGCTAAATTTTCCAGAGATTGCACTTGTTCAGGGGTGAAGTTCCAAAGCACTGGAGGGGCCCACTATCCTAGGAGCTTTCCCATACAATCCCACACACCCTGCCACTCATGACTGTCCAGCCTTGGGGAAGATCTCTTGGTGGTCCTCCTAGGTTGTCATTTAATCTTAGACAAGACCCGATCCCAACCCTGCCTAGTTTTCGAGATCAGACAAAATAGGGCGTTCTCAAGGTGGTATGGCTGTGGGTAAAGCACATGCAGTATTTGTGGCAACATGCTGATCCCCAGCAAAAGCAGCAGGCAGGTTTCAAGGATATCCAAAGGCCATCCAAAACCTTCAGAATTCTCAAATGCTGCTGTAAATAGCCTGGTGGGGGAGCAGAGCGTGTGAGGGAATGTCCCCTTCATAGGTTGACCCCCCGATGAATTAAAAAAAGATGTGTAATTGCTAAAAAATTCCTATTATATGCCTCCCAAAGTATAGGGGTGATGACCACGTTGGGAACGCAAGCCAGACCAGTTTCATGATCAATGAGCCTATTGTATTACAAGTCATTACCATGAAGTACAGTGAAACAAGAACCTAAGCCCATGCCCCAAAGCCGATAAAAACTAGAACAGCAAATACTGACTGTAAGTAAGGTACGACATGCTGAAACTCTGAGATCAAGAGCAACAACTCTGAGAGCAAATAAATCAACATTGTGACCAGTGACTATTAATCCAAAACAATAAATGCTTATCACAAATACGATTAGACACTCTAGTCAGATCTGTTGTTATCTCAACCCTTTGTGCCCCACGATGGGTGCCACAAAGGACTGTCATGCTTTAAGCCCAGCCAGTAACTCAGAACCACGCAACCACTCACTCATGCCTCCCTTCTTTCCTCCCTCCTACTCCTGGTGGGTCGGGGAGGAGAATCAAAAGAATGTAAATCCCAGGGGTTGAGGTAAGAACAGTCCAGTAACTGAGGTATAATACAAAACCACTACTACCACTACCAATAATAATAATAATAGAAATGACAAGAGGAGAGAATATAAAACTAAAAGGGGAAAAGGAAAAGAAAACAATAGAATTGCTCACCACCTGCCGAACAATACCCAGCCCGACCCGAGCAGCGATCTGGGCCTTCCGGGTAACTCTCCCCAGTTTCTAGACTGGGCATGACATGCTGTGGTATGGAATAGCCCTTTGGCCAGTTTGGGTCAGGTGTCCTGTCTCTGCTTCCTCCCAGCTTCCTATGCCCCTCTGCACTGGCAGAGCATGAGACTGGGAAGTCCGTAATCAGGGAAAACATTACTTGGCAACAACTAAAATCATTGGTCTGTTATCAGTATTGTTCTCAGGCTAAAGTCAAAACACAGCACTGCACCAGCTACTAAGAAGGAGAAAAATGACTGCTACAGCTGAACCCAGGACACTGTAATGTCAAAAGTATTTCTATGATCTTTTGTATAAGAGAGTATCAGAAAAGGCACATCTTGACTTTACATACCATTAGTAAAATATGCCTAGTATGCCTTCTTTGAACACAGATACAGGAGAACAATTTTTAAGGAAAGCTAACAAATGATCCAGGAAGCAAGAAAATAAAAATACAAATTAAAAAAAAAAAAATCACATTTAAGTAGAAGATTGGAAGATTGTTTGATCTCTGTGCTTTTAAGGACAGTTAAACATGGAAGAGTCACAAATTACTAAAAGGCTTTTCAGTCTTGTTTATAAATACATAAAATGAAAAAAATATCTAGGGAGTGAAGTTAAATAAGTGCAGTTTTAAAAACAGATGCCATTTCCTGGCAGTGACAGCCATTAACCATGGGGACAGGGAAAGAATTATCCACCTTAAAGTAGGGGTTGGACTAGATGACCTTTGAAAGTTACTTCCAACCCAAACCATTCTTTGATTTTATGATTCTGTGAGTGCCTTTAAAGTAAGGTCTGGTATCAGTGAACAAAGATCTGCTTTAAGATAGTTCCGCAAAGAAATGTCAGTGTGTGGTTTGAGTCAGATAAACATACATGGCAGTAAACCTCAAAATTTGTGAGTTCTGGAAACTTTCTGTTTGTGTCTGTCTTCTTTGTGTCATAGGAAGAAGAAAACTGCCTGTATTGTCCTCCATACACTAATGATCCTTGAATTTCCTGCTTGGGATATTGATTGTAAGTGAACCTCATCTTTCAGGACTGCAGCTGATCAGTTTCAGTAATTAAGTAGAATTCTTTTCCTTAGTGCACAACTGATTATACATACTATTGTTCCTTTGTTTTTTTTCTTTCTATTGAGCATCAAGGATAATTTGGTTGTAGCTAATGATGACACATGAAACAGTGATGCCAGGTATGTGTCCTGCCCACAAGATTGAGAGTTTAAGAGGTGTCACATTCAGGATTGGAACATTTCCCTAAACGGTGATTTTTATTATTTTTTTTCCTACCTATTGAATAGGACATAGTTCATCTCCCAGAATTATCAAAGCAGTTTTTTAGCATTGCGGGAATTAAGACAGTGACATCTTAGTCACTCCTGTTTCCTGCCAAATCACAGTTAGGTCACCTGAGAACTGCTACAGTTTGGTCTAAGTACAATCATTTACTTCTCTATAAGGAGATGTCTGTGAAATTTAATATCCTGTGAAAAATCAGAACAAATGATCTAATCAATATTTGTGGCCATCACTTTGGTTAAAAAAAAAAAAAAAAGATAAAGCTGTAAAAATTGAAATATTTGATATAAGAACTATTTGTGTATAGGATGGTTATTACTTGTTTGCTTTGCAACAGTGCTTGAGCCACTGTGAAAACCACTTCCCAGTATTACTGTTAATGGGTGTTCCTACAGAAAAAGAAAGGATGTGTAGTACTAAGACATTTTTCGTTCTTGCTAATAACAAAGGCATGACAAGATCCAGCAGCTGGAAGTTAAAGTGTGAAGTTTCAATCTTGAAATTAAGATGAAGTTCCTAGCAGAGAGGTTAATTAAACGTTGAACTAACTTACCAAGAGAGGTAGCAGACTCAGCAACGTTTGCTATTTTCTGAAAATGAGATTAGATTTGTCCTTAAATTATATGTTTTTTAATACAGTCTGCTGGGGAGAGTATGTGGTCAGAGATTGTCTCCTGTCCCTGGTGTTATGTGAGGTTTATGTGTTGCCTTATTCATTTTCCTCCTTCAAAGACAGGTGAAGGCAGAGGGGAAGAGGGTGGCACAACTGAAAGCATTGTCAGCCCTTCCCCTACCTGTGAAGAGACAACAAATACATTACAAATGATTGGTATGATATTACGATTTCACTGTGCCAGATACCACTCAGTAATACAGTAAGACCATTTCCTGCAGTGTTTGGAATTTAAATGAATGGGCAAAGGCTTGGAAGGAGAGTTACAGCTTTGTAAAGGGAAGGGCTGAAAGTGCCTTTTTAAAGCCACCAATTATCGTTTGAGAGTCTTGATATTTCACTTAGAACTTCTGTAGTAAGGGGATTTGCAAAGGCAGGAGAACAAAATATTTGTCTTGATCACAGAAATAAAAAAGATATTGAAGATATGAAGAGGGGGCTAGACCAAATACAGAAGACTTTTCTAAGTGAATGCTGCAGAAAGTGGGGTGGGACCAGACTTGCAAGGCCCAGTGTCTCTGATTTTATTGGCTTAAGCTTCCATGTGTCTGAATTAAATATGTTCCCTTCTGATCTCATACAGACAGTACTGAATGGGTCTCGAACCCCTGAAGTAGATAAAACTCACCAGTGAGAGGAAGGGTGGCGTGATCCTCATAGGCTCCCCACTTGCTTTCTTCAGACTCAGGATAGGCTTCAAAAAGTCTGAGAGTTGTCCCTACTCTTTGAATTGGAAAAATTGCTAAGTTCTGCAGACATATAGCTTGCTAATGCTAGTGGCTTGGCTTATTTGGTACCTTGAACTGTGTTCAACACTTTTTACCTTTGTTTGTAGCAGAGTCTCTGGGAAATGTGTTGCCATGGAAATGTGATTTGCTAGTCTCTTCCAAGAGTGTGTGCCTGGGGAGAGCTACTGAGCTGCAACTTTCTTTCTGACTAACAAATAGGCTTTCAAACAGCATAGATGGAGCTACCAGAAAGTCCCTAATTATTTGCATGAAATCAGTATGATTGAGGTAAGCAATTGAATTCATGTTGTCTAGTTTCCAGACCATGGCTGGAATTCTCTACTTCACTTGGGCATCAACAGGAACTGAAGGTCCTTATTCCCTTTTTAAGATAATTACTCAGATACAGGAGCAGCACAGGCTCATCATTAAGAGCATGGGTCTCTTTTCATCACTGCAGCAAACAAGCTATTGTGAGGAAATCTGTGTGTACACATTCAGGGGCATTCAAGCATGAACTAACTGACAAATGTCAATGAGGCTTCCTTTGAGATCCCATATAGAAGTATCCTTTCAGGTCAGTGAGAATGGGGAAGGTTTGATCCTGTAAGTAGTTTGAACATCAGACCTCTATTTATAAATTATGCTGGAGTATTTTAGTGTGAGGCCTGTAGGATTCCTTCAAATTAATTAGCTGCTTTCCTTTACCCAGTCAACAAAATCCAACATGGTTCCAAGGAAAAGCTCTAAAATGGGTTATATAATCTTTGCAAATTCTTCAAAGAAACACATTCAGTCTATTATCAGTGATGTAAACCTCTATGTTGCAGGAGAATTATTTTCATTTGTTCAGCTAAATACTCAGACGGGGTTGTGAAATTTGTTTTGCAGAATGCAGTATAGTTAGTTACTGGGGCTGTTGGCACCTGTAGACAGCTGAGTTTGTGTTTAGAGCTTCCTTCCCCAGCTTTTGGTTCCTCTACAATCTCTTATTTTAAATTTTTGACCTTTCAATTTGCAAGAATTCATCTCTATTTAGCTTTTGAGACTTTTTACTGTGACATGAGAGGAACATTACAGTATACTTCCTTACTGGGAATCTCTCAGACGCTTTCTGAAAGGCTGAATTTAGATTACTATTTTTGTCTCCCTCATAACACTTCGGAGGTTTCCTTGGCAGCCATAAAATGCAGCATGATGCAAAGCCATGTAAAGTAAAAAATCCATATGTTTTCCATAAGGCTTTGTATTTTGCTCATGTTTATCTTGCTTTTTAAAATGATTTTGACTTATATTAGAGAGCTCAATTGTTACATGTCATGATTCATGCTGGTTTATGAATACCTTTCTATAATAAAGCTCTTTAAAGATGTAAAACCATTTTCTTCAGTTTGCAGTACTTCACTTTTTTCTTTTTAACAGAAGGAACTTTTTTTTTTAAATGCCTTTATTAATGTTTTTGTTATCATCTCACATACATCTCTAGGTTAAAGCTACATAGTGTTACATAGCTGCTGGGTGGCTGACTGTTGAAATTCAGGGATCTAAGCCTCATTCACATAAAAGCTGTCAAGCAGCATACTCATCTGTCCATGTTTTCTATAGACTGTAGAGCTCCAAGTCCAGTTTTACTTGGAAAAATGACAGTAAAAAATAGCCTGTGAATCTCCATATTGGTTGTGGTTTTCTTCTACTCATAAGTTCTGCAGACAATATTAGAGTTTCACAACTAGAATCATAGAATAGTTAGGGTTGGAAAGGACCTTAAGATCATCTAGTGCCAAACCCCTGCCATGAGCAGGGACACCACACACTAAACCGTGTCACCCAAGGCTCTGTCCAATCTTGCCTTGAACACCGCCAGGGTTGGAGCATTCACAACTTCCTTGGGCAACCCATTCCAGTGCCTCACCACCCTCACTGTGAAGAACTTCTTCCTTATATCTAATCTAAACTTCCCCTGTTTAAGTTTAAAGCCATTACCCCTTGTCCTACCACTACAGTCCCTGATGAAGAGTCCCTCCCCAGCATCCTTGTAGGCCCCCTTCAGATATTGGAAGGCTGCTATGAGGTCTCCATGCAGCCTTCTCTTTTCCAGGCTGAACAGCCCCAAGTTTCTCAGTCTGTCTTCATACGCGAGCAGATCCAGGTCCCTTATCATTGGCCCTCCTCTGGACTTGCTCCAACAGCTCCATGTCCTTTTTATGTTGAGGACACCAGAACTGTACACAATACTCCAAGAAAGGTCTCACGAGAGCAGAGTAGAGAGATCACCTACTTTGACCTGCTGGTCACGCTTCTTTTGATACAGCCCAGGATACGGTTGGTTTCTGGGCTGCAAGTGCACACTGCCTGCTCATGTCGAGTTTCTTGTCAATCACCACCCCCAAGTCCTTCTCTACAGGGCTTCTTTGAATCTCTTCTCTGCCCAGCCTGTAGCTGTGCCTGGGGTTGTGTCGACCCAGGTGTAGGACCTTGCACTTGACTTGGTTAAACTTCATGAGGTTGGCAGCAGCCCACCTCACAAGCGTGTCCAGGTCCCTCTGGATGGCATCCCTTCCCTCCAGCGTATCAACCGAGCCACACAGCTTGGTGTCGTCGGCAAACTTGCTGAGGGCGCACTCAATCCCACTGTCCATGTCACCCACATAGATGTTAAACAAGACAGGTCCCAGCACCAATCCCTGAGGGACACCACTCATTACTGGTCTCCATGTGGACATTGAACCGTTGACCACAACTCTTTGTGTGCGGCAAACATTCCATTGTGTTCTCCACATTCCTGATCAATACTGCATGCATCATATGGCCACTGCACTCTCAGTGTTCAGGGGAGCCCTCTCTGTTGTGTGAAGTATGCACATCAACATACAGTCCTCATGTCTCCCATATTGACTGACAAAAGAGCCAAAAGTTTATCTGAACTGGGAGATGCAAATGAACAGTTAATGTGACTGGAGGCATTGAGCCTGCAATAAGCCATGCTGCCAGGCATAAGTAGAAAAATAAAACAATTGTGGAAATTTGGTAATAATTTTTCCCTCTGTCTTCTGTAAGAGAAAAGTGCCATCTTGAATGCGCTAAATATAAAAGGCAGAACATGGATTAGAAGTACTTTTTACTTAGAAACATTTTTATACTATATACCTAAAGGCATAGCCAAACAGCAAAACGTATTTTTCTCAGCTACTGAGGTTACAGATAGGTACAGCTCTTTAATGAAATAAGGTATTATCTAGAACTCTCCTTGGAGAGTCTTAAGGAGCAGTTATTTGGCCAAGTATTGCTGTGTAGCTATCCCTAGGCCTCTGAGTGAAAAAAAGAAAGACCATACTCCAACAATTATGCATTTTACTTGTTACTGTGTTTGCAAAAACAACATATATGACAAAGTTATAGTCTATAATTTCCCTAAAATGGTGGATCTGTAAGTACTGAAAAGCCATAATAGCAGGTGCTCATAAACAAGATGCTTTATCATCCCAGCAATTTTTCACTGCCAAATAGTTCAAAGACTGTGCATAAGAAATTCAGTAAGAAATACCAGTGCACAGAGTAAGTTTAGTTCTGTCTGTGTCTCAAAGAAGCAACAAAAACTCCAGGGAAGTACATGGAGCAATAAAGCCAAAAAAGTAAAACCTTAGCCATCAATATAAACTTTAAAAAAAAAAAAGGCACAAAACTCCTAGCTACAAATACATTTTTTTGTCCAAAGCATTCACAAGGCAGAGGACTTAACTGTAAGACAGGAAGTTTCTTCTGACTGTAGATTTATCTTTATCTTGAGAAAACTAGACTCATGAACAAACTGCATATGATGAAGGAAATGTCTGATCTGTGCTCCTGAAAGAGATACACCTGCAAGTCATCCTCCTTGAAGTCATTACTGAGATTCACAGCTCCGGCTGCTTGAGTGAAAGCCTGCATTTTTTCTTTGCCAAATTCAGAGCTTCAGGAATGTCAGTGAACTTTTCCGCTTAGAAACCTGATCTGTTCAGTCAAACACAAGCAGTTTCTTAAGAGATGGTAAGAATTAATTCAGCATGTAGACCAGTGTTGCTTATTTAATTCTACCTGATGGTTTTTTCCACCTTTTTCTGAGACCAGAAAATCATGCTTCATTAGTTTTGCTTTTTGAGGTGTGCTGATTTTGTCTGGGATAGAGTTAAGTTTCTTCTTCATAGCAGTTGTGTCCTGGGTTCAGCTACAGCAGTCATTTTTTCTCCTTCTTAGTAGCTGGTGCAGTGCTGTGTTTCTTAACTTTCAGTCTGGGAACAATGCTGATAACACCAATGTTTTTAGTTGTTGCTAAGTAATGTTTACTCTGACCAAGGACTTTCTCAGTCTCATGCTCTGAGGGGGAGGAGGGGAAGCCAGGAGGAAGCAGAGACAGGACACCTGACCCAAACTGGCCAAAGGGGTATTCCATACCACAGCACGTCATGCCCAGTATAGAAACTGGGGGGAGTTACCCGGAAGGCCCAGATCGCTGCTCGGGTCGGGCTGGGTATCGGTCGGCGGGTGGTGAGTGGTTGTGTCCTCTCCCCTTGTTATTTCCCTTATCATTATTATTGGTAGCAGTAGTGATTTGTATTATACCTTAGTTACTGGAGTGCTGTTATCTCAACCCATGGGAGTTACATTCCTCCGATTCTCCTCCCCATCCCTCCGGGAGCAGGGGGAGGAAGGAAGAGGGGGGGAGTGAGCGAGCGGCTGCGTGGTTCCAAGTTGCCGGCTGGGCTTAAACCACGACAAGTTGTCATAGAGCTATGCTTTGTGTTTGCGCTGGAAACTGTTATATGTAACACAGGTATGTTTTAGTTGTTGCTGATCAGTGCTTACAGCATCAAGGCCTTTTCTGTGTCTCACCCCCAGCAAAGTGAATAGTTTGGGGGTGCACGAGTTGTTGGGAGGCTATACAGCCGGGACAGACAAACTTGACTGACCACAGGGATATCCCATACTATGGCATCATGCTCAGCATAAAAATCAAGGGGGGGACAGGGGTAGAGGTGCTGATAGGGACTGGCTGGGCATAGGTCTGTTGGTGGTGAGCAATTATTTTCATTTGCAT
>NW_009913318.1:0-20849 GCF_000696875.1 Nestor notabilis
GACGGTACGGCCGGGCGAGGAGCGGGGAGAGGGAGTGCGGATAGACCCGGGCTGCGTGGCAGGGGTAACCTTGTTCTTTCTTTGTTTTCTTCCTCTTGTTAGAATCGAGCCTGTTCTGGTGGTCTGCTGAGGAGAATGAGAAGCTCCTACAGTTTTGGGAAACTTATATCTTAATAATGGAAACTTTGGAAGGAAACCAGGTAGGAGCGCTGTAAAATCCAGACTCAGCCTGGTTATGTGTGATGCCTTCTGCAACGATGGCTGTAGATGTTTTATTGCACAGAGCGCTCCCGTTTCAGGTGATTGAGGTTATCTGAATAAGCATTAACAGGAATATTCTTATTTCGAATTTTGAGTATTTAAAACACGGAACGTGTAATTCATTTAGAAAAAATTCAGAACTCTCTTCTATCTTTGAATTAAACTAAGAAAGAAAAGCCTGCATCACAGCTTATTGCAAGACCATGGGTAACCTGTTTCCTAGTGAAATCAGGCTGTTGCAGTTACGGACCTCTTTTCAGTAGGAGGGACTACGTCTGTATGGTAAAGCACTTGTGGCCTTGGGTGAAAGTGATTCTGAGTGTCCAGGGTACTTGGCAGAAAGATTCCTGTTGACTTGAGACTTCCGTGATCGTATCATATTGTGGTGGTAACTGTTGGTTGTGTACCTCCTTGTAGTTATTTTATTTGTATACAAGTGTCCTGTAACTGAGAGAAATAATATTTACCCAAATGTTTAATTTTGGAGACTTCTGCTGCTTTATTATAATTTTGATGAATAGAATGATCAGTTAATAGCAAGTATTGTTCTTATGATAGAGTAGCATGGAAGTGCCAGTTTTTCTTCAGCGCTAGACTATGATTGTTACATACCAAGTGCCAGGATCAGCTGCACAGGCACTGTAGGTTTGTTTAAATGCAGTTACATTGTCAATTACTATATCAATACTGATGATTACTGATGATAGTAAATTCTAGCCCATGAGTAAGTGCCGGTTCCTAAGTTTGAGATATAAACTAACTACTTACATTACATCTGATTTGCATTTCAGATCCATGTCATAAAGCCGGTATTACCAAAACTAAACAGTTTGTTTGAGCATGCTATATCAGGGGAAGGAGGTAAGATGCAATGTTTCCTGAACCATCTCCTAACTGTTAAGCAGTTAAGTCGCACTTATATATATATATATTTTTTATTAATCTACTGTTTTAAATCACAATTTTTTGTTATGTTTTGTTTCTCAAATTAATGGTGGCTATTCCAGTTTTTGTGAGCCTGCTACATGCATAGGTTGCTTGACAAATGTGCATGGGCAGTACCACTCCAAGTGGTACTGCTCCAAGCAGAAGTCCTAGCATATGCCTGTTGCTTACTGTATGATCTTGAAATACCTTTTTTGATCAGCAGACCCAACTCAGTAGTCCTTTTCAACGATGTTTTGCTTAGAATGTTAATGTCTCAGTGTCATTTCTGTATCAGTTTAGAAAAATGTGCTTTTGTAACAGGTTGTTGGTTGTTTCACCCATCATGGCACATGTGCATTTATAAACGAATGTTTGAGAGTGAGAATAAAACACTGACAAAGGAGGGCATTCTTCATTTTCTGGAGCTTTATGAAACAAAGCGTCTTCCCAATTCACTTGGTTTTTCAGAGGTAAGGCTGTTAACTGTTACTTGCCAGAACAAACAAATGTTCTAATCTGTGATATATCTTAACACTAATTGCCTCAGTAGTGTTGGAGTTAGACACATTCTGTAAAAATGCCCTCTTATTTAGCTGTGCAAGTGATAGCAATATTTGTAAGTGGTGTCAAATACGGCCAGGCTAGAGGGAGTGTGGTTTTGAGTGCAGCCATTCATTCCCATATTTCAAACTAATGCTAATTAAAGTTGGCTCCCAGTTTATTGTGATTTTTTTACCAGAAGTGAAATTGAGGGGTGATGGATGCTTCAGGTTTTCAGAGCCCCTGAACTTCTCAAAAATTATTAATGTTATTTGATTGAACAGTCTTGGATAAACATGGTCAATAGACTTCAAGTCTGTATATATTGTCTCCATTGTCTCCTATTCAGGGATGAATTTTGAAAATCCATTGCTAGGTAACCCTGTGAGGAGGTGAATGTATAATCAGTAATACACTGATGAACATGTTGCTGTATCGCGTTAAAAAACACACTTTAAAATATTCTGTATGTGGGAAGAAATACTCTGAATTTAAAATTATTAATTTTTTTTTTTTTTAATTAGTAAGCCTACACCTTAGTGAGGAATGGTCTCTACTATATTATTACTTCTTCCTTTTCTCCTTCATGGAAGGAGTGTTACTCTCAGAGCGTAACATTTCTGATTTATACAAATAAAGTCAGCCTCTTCATGACTAACTTGAAATCTAGTCAACCTTAAATCACATCCTAAATCTTTCTACTTGTGTTTGCCCTTGCCTCTCACTTAATGCTTAAATATTTTTTCTGCATCTGTTTCCCAAAAGTTTTTCTTACTCATCTGCACCTTTCACAATCCTCTGTGCAATGTACGTAGTGGAAAAATTGCTTTGCTTGTTTATTCACCACTTGACACCTGGTCCAGTGAAAAGTGGTCCTGCCCATAGCAGGGGATTGGAACTAGATCGCTAAGTCCTGTCCAACCCAAACCATTCTGTGATTCTCCTGCTACTCTTTCTCTTTAGTTTCTTCTTCTTTTTGCTGCTGATATTACTAGCAAGAGAATTCTCCATTTTCACTAAAAGGACTGTGTCCTTTTAAAATCTAGTGAAATAAGTCTAGTTATCCTCTGTGTAATGGTGCCTTGCAAGTGTGCATTTAGCCATTGTTCTCGTTTCCTCTTACCAGTTTGTTATTGGACCGTTAATGGATGCCCTCTCCGAAAGTTCCCTCTATAGCAGGTAAGACACTGATTTTCATTTAGGTTTTTTTTTTAATGTATTGATTATTGGAAATGTATTCTAATGTTGCTGTTTTAAGTATGTGCATCAAATTTGGGTAAACAAATGGTGTTGCTGCATTTACTGACAGGTAAAGAGTTTTTCAGGAAGGGTGGGTGGCTGTGAGTGAGGTGAAGTAGGTTCAATTTAATCCTTTTAATAGCAGCATGGGGATCCCTTAAGGACCTGTGTCATACCTTCTGTCAAGATACTAATTTGGAAATGAAGTGAGATAGGATAAATGAATAACAGTGAAGTATTTTTGATCTTCTGATTTTCTTGCCGCAGTGAAAGAAGGGGCTGCTCTAATTGTTGCCAATTCATGACTGATTGAAGTGGGTTGCTGTCAGGGCCTGATTATCTTTTGGGAAATTAATACTTTTTTACAGGAGACTATTTGCAGTTGACAGATGACAAGTGGCCTCCCTTGGTGTAAATACATAAAGAACAGATAAAAGTTTGAGGAGTTGCAAGTTGTATGTGCAGAGTACTGATGGCATTCAGTCCTTTGTGCTAACTGCATGGAGAGTACTGTGAATGGGGAATTAAGTGCTGACTGCACTTCACACTCAGCATTATGCCAGATGCCATGGCTTGAGTGATTCAGCTAGCAATCTGAAACTCAGTTCAGAATGATGTTGGAGGGACCTTGACTAGCTGGCCTTGTTAGGCATCTAGAAAAGTTTATACTGTCTCTTTATGCACTGTTAGAGCTGTGCTGGATCAGTGCTTCATAGTCTGCTCTCTTAGCTTCTGTATTTCTGGTGACACAAGTTGGCATATGTAGAGGAGGGTGCATGTTTGAGTATACCAAGAATAGACAAAGTTGTTATGGTTAATGTCAAACTGTATGAGAGAAAACTGTAAAATCTTACGACTGATGCTAATCATTGATAGCCCGACACTTCTCATGAGACACAGATTGTCTCTGTTGGTCTCACAGAGCGTTACTTGCTTGTTAAAACCTTCTGTGCTGGTTGGTAGTTTTCTATATACTGACTTTGTAATCTTGCTCACTAGCACACTTGAGTAGGTAATTTGTCTTAGCTGTTCTCCAAATCAAACCACTCACATTCTTGCTGCATACCACTGACGTCCTGTGGGCCTTGGCAGCCTGCTTCGTGGATGCTCATGTCATTCTGTGAGTGCAGGCACAGGGTTGAACTGACAGTGCCATCTCCTACTGTGGGCTCAATGCAAGATGCTCTGAGTCCTGCATAACCTAACCTGACTTGAGCCTGCACTTGAATGCTGCCGTGTGTTACCACCATGTCCACGTAGGTGGCCAGGGAGAGTTATGGTGTGTCCTCTGTGTGTTTGCTGGGTGCTGTTGGAATACGGGGATAAGTGGAAGGTGCAAGCTGATCCACTCCCATCTCTTTGGCTTGTTGGAGCAGTCTCCAGCAATGAACTGCACTTCGTTTTTGTGTAGGGACAATCCTACTTGTAGCTGTAAACATGCCAATTGTGTATCTGATGTTCCAAACCCAACAGGACACCAGGTCAGTTAATGGGCGCCTGTCCTCCTCTGGGAACGAGGCTGCAGAAGTTTTTGGCTACTTACATCATGCTTCTTCCAGGGGAAGAAAAAGGTATATTTCAGTTTTACCTTTATTTTTAAATAAAGAAACCAAATAAAAACTCATTTTCAATATCTCATGTAAACATTTACCACTGTTTTTATACATTACTTAAGAGAAAAAAAGAGTAGTTCTTTTGGCAGTGGAGTTTCCAGAGAAGAGAGGAGTCTTCAGAGGCTTCGAGGGGTGCTGCTGGGGCAAACTGAAGCAGACTTGCTTATTTTATTAAAAATAAACTCCTTAGTTCTGAAGGTGAACAGTATTTGAAGATTCTTTTTTGTTAATTTGTCAGTGAACATAATACTGTGGTGAGCAAGATCTTTAGAACTGTTCTTTTTTTAGGGTTTTTTTTACGGGTCTTGGTGTGTTGGGTTGTTTTTTTGCTTCAGCTTGTTGTGGAGGCTTGCTTTGGTCATACTGGTTGAATCGTTGTGTACTTTGCTCTGCCATCACCCAGACTGTTACTAAGTCTACTAGGTATTGTCTAGTACTCAGAATTCTGTTACTGAATATGGTGATCCGTGCAGATCACCAAAGCCAAAATTAGAGTTAAGGTTATATCCTTATCACACTACTGACAGTAGGGTGATATTGACATTGGAATATACCTTCCTAATTGAAATAAATAGGATACTATTCTATTGGTTTGCATTTAATTTTCAGTAATGACCATAACACTCTTCTGCTGGGGCTCATGTTATTTAAATGCATTGGAGAACAAGAAATCACTCCAGATTGTTTGTTTTGTTTTCTTTTAAGGTAGCTTCCTGTTAAAATTTATTCAGAAGATGACAAGTAGGCATTGGTGTGCTGTTCCTATTTTGTTTCTTTCTATGGCGCTGGCATATATCCCTGAGTGTAAAGTACTGGGTACTGAAGGACTTCATGCTTTGAGGTAAAAACGTCCAGATGGAAATGCAAACATAACATTCAGTTTGAAGTGATCGTGCGGATTGTTCCTTTAGTTTTAGCTTTATTCTCGTCTGTCCCCCTCCCACCCCTGTTTTAAATTTGTCAGGTATATGCTTATCCAAGTTCTAGTATCAGTTTTTTAAAGGACATACGGCAATAGAATCTTGGTTCTGGATTGTATACTGTTTGATCAGGCAATGTTTGTGTAATATGTTCTAGAATATGTTTTTTAAGTACAATCTAATATCTTGAAAATCATTAATAATTATCATATACATGAAAATGTTTCAACATCCCAAGTGTGTGTTTTCTACAGTGCACGTTTTTCTTCTTTCCAGAGATGTCCTCCAGTGCACTATGATTACGCATCAGATTTTGTTGCGTGGAGCTGCACAGTGCTATCTTCTTCAAACAGCTATGCATTTGACAGATGTGGTGAGTTTTGTTTTGGTTTTGTTTGGTTGTTTTTTTCTTCCTGGTGTAATAGAAATACACTGACACTTTTATGGGGTAAACATAATAATGGCTAAATACAACATGGAACCACTGATTTGGTTGGATTTGTAATTTTTTTTTATTAGTGACTATTTGAATATTGTGCTGTGTGAGTTAAGAGGATTTTTTTTTTTTGTTATTCCCATTACCTTTTATTAGTTGATGTTTCCTTCTAGGGTTTTCATGCATTAGTTGTGGAATAGTATTCTATTATGGTATCCACTGTTTAAACTCAGGTTCTAACAGGAAGTATTCATAATACTGGAATTCATAATAAGCAAGACCTTAGTTATGGAGTAATGAAAGTATTCATGTTTTGCTTGTTCTAGAACATACTTGTGTTTTAGATGAGTAGACAGCCTTGCATGTAATGTATTACGGTTATAAACTTGGCTGAGTTGAGAATTTACTTTTGGAAATACATAAATAGTACTTATCAGTGACTCTTACTCATTTATTTACATTCATTTAAAAGGTTTCTTCAGTGAATAGCTCCATTCTTCTAGTCATTCATTAACTTTGAGATAGATATTAATACTTGGGAATATTAAATGGTGTTTCTTGGTAAAGATTAGTTGGTCCCAAAGAGGAAGAAATTAGTCTGTGTCATGGAAAGGAAAAAGTAAGTTTCTTTTCCTGAAACTGTTGCCAGATGACAGTAAGCTGCTTGAGTTATTACGTAGCCGTTATCTGTTGTATATTATGTTGGGAAGTGATATATCTTGATTAATTTCTTCAGGAGAAAGTGTCCTTCCCAGAAGTTTCAAGCTTTCTTCTGTCCCTTAGACCAGAGGAGTCCCTAAGGAGAGATACTATGTTATGGATGGAGGTGAGAACTGAAGCTGGTTTTATGTTCATCAAACATTTTTTAATACCTAAGCAACTAAATGTTTTATTACTGTTAATTTCATATTTAAATAGCTGCTTTTTGCATTCTGGAATTTCTGGATGTGGAATCCTGATGGATTTATGTTTTACTTCAAAGCTGTGTTTTGTTTTGTTTTCATACATGTATGTATTTTTTAAATGCCATAGAGGTGTTAATGTTAACCTTAAACAAATTATTAAGCAGATTCAGAGTGGAAGAATTCTAAGGTGGTTGAAGGTAAGGTTAGGTGAGCTTAGGGTGAGGAGAAATATAGGAATTTTTCTTTTTTCACACTTAAGTTCTCAATTCTGCAGAAGAAAATGTTGTTTCTTGAGGCAGAGTTGTTTTTTTGTAACTCTTTCAGAGTTTATATGCCCCAATTCATTGTGTTTCGTAGAGTTCATATCAGTATTGCAGTTGTTGGGTGCAGTATTTCTCTGATTATTTCGCAGTATTAGCGTCCTTAACTTGCTTTAGTTTTACCATGATTAGTAGCAAGGAGATTAAGCTTTAGCATATTGAAGTGCAAAACAGAATCGGATTTTGCTTAGCTGAGTTTTGTCTTATAATGGAACTAGTGATCTCTTTTGGGGCATTCTGAATTACTCTCTGGAAAAACCTTTTTCCATGTTAATTAGAAGGGAATAGTCTGCTAAACCTCAAGGTAGCTCCATTAAACACCTTTCACAGTGTGGATTTGTTGTTGTAACAACTCGTGTTTGGTAATTCTTTTGTGTGCTGCTGTTATGTTGGTAATTTCAATACA
This sequence comes from Nestor notabilis, assembly GCF_000696875.1. Taxonomy (NCBI): domain Eukaryota; kingdom Metazoa; phylum Chordata; class Aves; order Psittaciformes; family Psittacidae; genus Nestor; species Nestor notabilis. Next base: position 7,568 of record NW_009913318.1, read on the forward strand.
CAGCTGGCAGACATGGCTAAGTAGTAATCTACTGGTTTTAATTTAGCTTTGCAGTTGGTTGCAAGTGAATGAAAGATGCTTCAGAAAGTCTGTAACCTCTGATTTTGAGCATCAAGAGACACCGTCATTGTGCCAGTATGTATGCAGTCTTGTGGGAGAGTACCTTAAGACTCCGGTGTCTGAAAGTAAGTTAAATGTTTATTAATATTAAATAAAAAATTACAACAGTCCTTAGGATTTTAGAATGGTTGCTCGTGTATTTATATTGTACCTTTGGTATTATATATTATTATATTATATCCATTGGGTAATGGTTTTAAACTAAAGGAGGGGAGATTCAGGCTGGATATGAGGAAAAAATTCTTCACAATGAGGGTGGTAAAATACTGGAACAGCTTACCCAGAGAGCTGGTAGATGCCCTATCCGTGGAGACATTTCAGGCCAGGCTGGGTTCTTGGCAACCTACAAACTGCTTATTGCGGGCAGTTCGGCCTAGATGGCCTTCGAAGGTCTCTTCCAACAACAGCTATTCTGTGATTCTGTATTATTCAAATTCTACCTTATTTGTGGTATTCATGATACTTAAGTTTGAAATTAATTTTCTAATTCCAGTTTTCCTTTGTAAAAAATACAGTCCTGCAGCAATTAATTGGAAGTTAAGCCTTAACATTCAATTCTAATGCTGCACTAGTTGCCTATTAGGCTTCTTACTTTTTTGGAGATGCCTGAAAAAGCTGGAGTGTTTTTTGTTTTTTAATTTCTTTTGGGCAAAATAATTCTAGTTCTTCATATGCCTTTTAGCTAGTCAAGATCACAGCTGATGTTTCTGATGAAGCATAGTGGAATTACGTTCTTGGTTAACTTCATTTGAATATGCTAATGTATTTTTAAAAGCAATAGAAAAGTCTTTTGGGAGCCACTATATAATATACGTTACTACATAATATGTATTACTACATAATATATGTTACTACATAATATAACACATAGCCTAAAACTGATTTCAGCATAGAGGCCAATAATATCAGCCTCTTTGAGGTGTAGAAGAAAAGCAAGTATGTTTGTGTTTAGTTTAGATAAAAGATTGCAAAATATTACTAATATTCTTGCTAGAATTAATTGTTGTGCTACTAATTTATTTTAATAAGCTATAAACCCGAAAGTTTTAAAATTTAATATAAAGGTATTTTTTAAATACTGTAGAAACCTTAAAATATCTTTAATCAGGAGAAAATTGCTTTATGCCTGACTGGTTTGAAGCTAAGCTTGTCGCAACAATGATTCTGTTGGCTGCAGACGTGGAGCAGATGAGGAATAAGCACAGGTAAGTATGAAATACCTTATTTTACATTTTTCTCTTTTGGAACCCCTTCATTCCTGAAGGATCTGGTAGAAGCCTGCTGAAGTCAGGAAGCTGTCCATTTTTCTCTGCAGACTTTAAGTCAGCTTGGTTATTTTTTAGCCTTGTCCAACTGTTGCTGTAAACATACTGGGTAACATTTTTAAAGATACTTAAGTGGCTTGGAAACATGTGTCCTATTTATTTCCATAAGTGACTTCAGCGCTTAAGGCAGATACTCAGAAGAAGACTTTCTTTTTAATTTTTGTTTTTGTGTAGTGGAAAAAGCAACATAGAATGGATTGAACTAGAGGCTTTCTTGAACCCTCTTCTGGATGTCTTGATGAAACTTGGCAGTAATGCTTACATACCAACACTGAAAACAGATAAAAGCCTACAGCTTCTCTTGAAGTTATTGCAGACCCGTTCGTTAAAATGTTCCAATACGCAAGATGGTTAGTGATACCTTCAGTATACTGTGTCTTTTATTAATTATAGTCTAACTAAAACTAAGGTACTTACTGTTTTAAGGCTATACTGTCAAATTAATGGTAGCCTAGAAGTGTTAATTGTAAAAGTTGACCATATGGCATATCTGTTATGAAATAGAGCTGTGGGTCCAATCCTACAGGAGCTTTTCTGAAGGTGTTCCAAAGACTGGGAATTGAGGATGTGGAAGCCTTCCAAGAAAGCAGTTGTTATCCATTAGGATTAGATTTACAGTGCTTAACTGACTTGCTTTAGTTTTACCATGGTTGGAAGCAAGGAGGTGAAGCTTTAGGAGAAGCCTGCTGATCTGAATGTATGTGAGTTTTGTCCCCGCTTCCCTCCCTGTCCAGATTGAGTGCTTTAACTTGTAGACCTTTCAGGAGAGTCTGAGCAAAAACCATGGAGTTCTTTAGCACTCCTCTTGAGAGAACTTGGCGAGTTTGTAATCAGAATAGACCTTTTGTTTTTTTCTTGAGAGCAAACGAGGATTTGCAGCATTATTTTCATTAATTAGGATGCTGAACTGGAACAAGAGGGATCTTAGTGTTTGCATTCTACTTCCCCAGATTATTTGGGAATTTTTTTTAGTGGTTTTATAACATAGAACATAAAAGTAGTTTTGGAGTGGGGACCACAGATCTGAGTTCTTACGTGGGGAAAAAAATATTTCAGGGTCAGCATCCATGTTTCATAAAAATGTCTTAAGTGCAGCCCTAAATAAATCCTTACCCTCATTTTATAAAGCGCTTTATACATTCACTCCCCTCTTGAATTTCAGCTGTTTGACTGAACTATTGAGCATTAACTGTGCAGCTGTTAAAGTTTATAATGTGGGATGGCCTCTGACTGCTGAAGTGGATTCCTTCAAATGAAACTAAATAGGAAGATGTGCCCCAGTCACCAGTGTGCATCCAGTCTACAGCACAAGGCTAGAACAAGCTTAAAGCAGAACCCTACAAAGCACATTCAAATGCGTATTAGGTTATTAGTATTAGGAATTGAACTCTGTAAATAATTTCTTTGTGTGCCTTACTTCCTTCTGTGCTTGCTAATGTAGATGTAATGGATTGCTCCTGCTTTTGGAATTTTGACACCTGACTTAGAATGTTTAGTTCTGCTAACAAAGTTCCTAAGGTCTGGAAGGCTGAGTGTTGCAGTGTCTCCATCCCTTGAATGTCCCTATAGGTAATTCCAGTACAGCTGTTTGTCAGTAGAGTCTTTCAAGAGGCTTTCAGAATTGCACTTCAATATTATGTCTTTTTCTGTTAAGTTAAACAAGGGTTACTTTTTTAAATAGTATTTCCTACAATGTTTTTCTGATTCTTCCTCCTGCACAGGAGAACCAATTAATAAATCTTCTTTCTGCAGCTGTGAATTCACTATGGTGAGGGGTGGAAAAAGTAATGCTGTAAATTATAGAAGTTTTGCTTCTGTGTTGATTAAACAGGAGGTGAAAAGTCCTGTCTGTCAGATGGAAAATGATATGGGAGGAAAGAAGAAAGGAATTTAAGTTTGTAAAACAAAAATAACAATTGGGAAGTGTTTTGTTTAAGAATACTTTAATGGGGATGCGCGTCTGAAATGCATGCTGAATCAGCAGCATTTTTCTACAGGTCTTGCTGCTGTACTGTTGTTATACTTCACTATTCTAAGCAGTAAGGTTTTACTGCATTTTTTGTTTATAGTGTTACAGAGCCACTGGTAGTGAAACTGATTTTATACTCAACATGTTTATCTGAAGAGTTTCTGAATTTTAACTGCGGATGTTTTAGCTATTTGAGACTTAGGATGAAATGTGATAACAATCTGACATAGCTAAAACTGTTTGTTCTAAACAAATTAAACATTAGAAGTGTAGTCCAGTGATCCATTTTGATAGAGAACATTGAAAGTAAGTACAATACAGATTTGGAACTTATGGAAATAATGTCCCTTTATATTTCAGCCTTCTGTAGGTCTTCCATTTCATAATAATTTTGCTATATGAACTGTAACTCATGGTCAGCTCCAGAGAAAACCAGCAGATATAACCTCTGGTAACTCTCTTAAATACTGAAACTAATGATTGATATTTTTAGAATGACATGATCATGAAGAGTATTTTAACTCTGTTTTCATATTGATACATTATTTCTTTGGCTTTCAGCTAGCCCTTACCATAGAGGCACAGATTGAAGGGTGTTCATGGCTAAATACGTTTTACCTGAGTGACCTACCTCCCTTGTATAATAAACTTGTGTCTTTCAGTTTGTGGAATAAATATGCATATGTGGTATACTTTGTAGTTGTCCTGGGTTCAGCTGTATCAGTCATTTTTTCTCCTTCTTAGTAGCTGGTGCAGTGCTGTGTTTTTTGACTTTCAGTCTGGGAACAACGCTGATAACACCGTTGTTTTCTTAGAGAATGTATCACATTTTATGTTAGAACCGAATGGTTTTGTTTACAATATTAAGCAAGGAAGCTACTTGACTGAAATTTTTTAAGATTACTCCATATCCAAAGCCGAATTATTGCTAAATGGCAAAAAAAAAAAAAACCAACCAACAACCACAGCACAGTTTTCACATCTGTACATATTGGAAATACGTAACTATTTTTTTCACATAAAATTAATTGCTGGATATGGAAACTTCTTTATTAAAGAGTAAGTTCATGAATAAGCTGTTTTGCACAGAAGGTTGAGAATAGGGTGAATGTGCATCAGAAATTGGAAAATTATGCTTTGGTCTTCTGCGTTTGTGTGCTTTCTGGCTCACTAATACAAGATAAATCTCAGAAAAGACTACAGTCTGGTTTGATTATTTCAGCCCTGTGTCTTTTATTGCTGAAGAGTACAGAGCTGTTTTAAGGTATTCTTAGATATTTGGGTAGGTATTACTGTATAACTTAACTAAATCTGCATGATACAATAAATTTCACGAGGAAATTGTATTTCTATATGTTAATACATTATTGTGTTTTTCTCTCTTCACACAGATGGTGTATTGTTTTTTATCTGGAAATCTCTTACGACACCTGTGGAGAGTATTCTTGAATTTGTTCTCCGACGGCTTACTGCAAATGAGTTAAGCACTGTAAGGAATTATTGTGAGACATAATTTGGTGTGGTTTTTGCTTGTTAATTTGATTAACCAATGTTCCTGATTTTCATATCAAATGAATATGCTAGTGGACAGTCCCCAAAACCTGAGTGCCATGGAAGATAGATGTGAAAAGTGGTTCTTTGTCAAAGCAAAAGTTAGAGTTGATGCAGGAGAATGGTGCCTAAAAGCCAGTGGCAATTCAAAGGTGTATTTTCTCTCAAAACTACAGAAGGAATAGTTCTTTATTCATGTTGTTCCTTGAGTGAGTAGCTTTATACGTCTTTTTTATATGTGAAGAAGAGTTGCAAATACAAGAGCAGAATAAAAAGCTATAAAACAAATAAGATACAGCCAAGATTAAAAATGTCGTGGGCAAGAAGTGTAAGGTGACCTGTTGTGTATTTACAGGGTGTAGTGCTCTGCTGTGATCTGATAACTGAGTTTCCTTTGAATGCCACTGATACTCAGGCCAACTCTGGTGTTTTTACATGGCATTACTTTGGGCCCAGGAAGGGAAGCTAAGTGAAGTTACCAATTAAGTGGAGATTTCTTTCAGAATTTCATAGTGTCTCTTCTAAGGCATGCTCCAGAACCCTAAAACTAAAAGAACCTATAAGTTGAAAAGGTTTAAAAATAATAAAAACCAAACAAAACCCAAACCAACAAAAAACCCTAACAATGACAAACCCCCCCCAAAGTTAGGGAAAGGTTGTTCAGCTGCACTGACTGCTCTTGTTTTCCTTCTGCTGTCATTGTTACTATTGGTTTTCTTTCATTTCAGCTTAAGTTTCCTCCTCTTAATGCTTTAGTTTACCTTTGTTTCCTCTTTCAGGTTGGTGATTTGGATCGCTGTGATCTATACTTAGCTTTAATTCCAGAGACAGTGAATCTGTGCTTGCAAGTCAGCTGGAAGAAAGTACCATATATCAAGAATTTCATTATGTCCCTGACAAATGCATCTATTCGTAATCTTCAAGAGAGAAATTGTGAAGAGGTAATTTAACATTATTTACAACAGTAAATATTAATATAAAATAAACCAGTAAATAGTAATTACATATTTTTGTAATGGTTGCAGGATATTTCTATTATATGAGCTAATTGCATAGCAATATGGTAAATACAACAATCTACAAATATTAATATTTATTATAAGTATATATGTTATGAAATAATAACAAATTTGTGTGAATATATATGTTTGTATGTATATTCCCTAACACATATGTGTCTTTAGTTGGCATTGTACTGTTAATGTAAAATATTTGTGGCTAAGATTTGTAGCACTCTTGTTTCCTTACCTTAAGTTTTTAAAAGTCTGTATAGCTAAAGTAAAACTTAGTTGTAATAATGGACTACGTGTACTCAGAAGCTTTTTCCTCAAATACAAACTAATCTTCCCAAGGAAGTTACTGTTAAATGAAAATAATTCTGTTGAATTCCAAACTGGAACATACAGAGAAAAAGAAATTCCAGAACCCAGAATTACTTTATCTTTTGTGTATAGTTATGCTCATTGTTCCGTAGTTGTATGTATTAGGCTAGTATGTGTCAAATGGATATATATTCAAAAGTTAAAGAAACATTAACTTTTATAAAAGGAGGAGATTTAAATTGAGATTTGTTGGGTATAATGTTTGGTATTTTCTGCATTGAATTATTGATCAAGAACAGTTAATAACACAGTAAGATTGTTAGTATTTGATTTGCTAATTTTACTTTTCTAAGGAAACAAAGAGCAAGACTTAATTTTTTGTTCTTCTTTATATGAGTTATGTTCTAATCCTAGTAGTTTCAAATAACATTGAGCTTTTAATACCATAAGGGTACTAGATGTTTATTGGCTTTTTTTAATTGAGACTCTGACTCTCTATTTCATGCTTGAATATATGTATCACACAAAATAACCATAGTAAGTGTTGTGCCCTTGTAGCTTCTTGGACCAGTTAGCACCTGGTGATCTGAATTTCAACTGTATTATTGCATTGTGTTTCTGAGTATGTGGACCCGCATCTTTTTTCTAGTTGCTATCCAGCAATATGTATAAACTGCTACCTGGCAAGGTACAAGTGTTCCATCATAGTCAAGCTACACAGCTGCACTTAATGAATAAGTGGCTGTAATTTGAAAGATCTATATTTTTGTCAATGCTTGCAACTTGTGATTGATTACACTGACCCAGCCAAGCAAAGCTGTTATGCTTAGGATAAGAAAATAAGGAAGTAGAAGGATGCAGAATTGCTACCTTATGATGTCTACAGTGGGACAAGTAGGAGGATTATCAAATTTATCAGTAGGTTGTTTTTATCATATTAGAAGAAACTGGTGCATATTTGTTCATCTATGATATGGTTTTAATTAGGAGCCAAAGCTTCAAGAACAAATTAAAAAAGTAGCTAGCATGGCTTCACTTACGGCAGTTTGTGAATTAATGGATCGGAAACGTGAAGCACACCTTGACTCTCTGCCTTCTGTGGATGCTCTGAAGAGATTTATTTCCTTTTCGCAATTCAATGATGTGTTAAAGAAGCCATCTTATATTGGAGAAGAAAGTAGGTATGTCTGTGCTATAGCTTCAGTAATTCTCCAGAACACATTTGGTTAATGTGGAGCAGTGACCAAGATTATGGTTTTTCCTGTTGTTTTCTTTGGTAACTTTTTGCCAAGATAAAAATGAAGAATTCTGAATGCAAACTATTCATTCAGTTTCTCTTTTGTCTTAACATTCAGGTGTTAAAACATTAAAGCATCCATAATTGATCAGACTAAAGGTTCTTTTGCTTAGTCCTCTAATGATATGAAGCCAGAGCTAGCTTTGAACATTGCTTATCCTTATGTTATATGGAATATATACACACTACACAAAGCTGTAACATGTATGCAAGCAAGTTGAAATGGAAATTACTTACTGTTGGGCAAGGGAAGCCCAGGGCAAGCCTGAGGGCCAAATACCAAATACAAGAGAGATGGCCAGCATATAGTGATGTTTCCATTGAATACTCTCCCAGATGTTTATGACTGATGAGACTGACCCTGAAGTGCATTTTCTCTTTTGTTCAAAAGAACTTTGTAGATTTCTCGTCCATGAACTTGTCCAGTCTCCTCTTGACCCTGTGTCAATTTTAGTGTCTTGAAGTATAATGAGTTTGTACCGTTAAGCTGTTCCTGGTGGATTAGGAACATGCAGGATAAATGAATACAATATATATATTTAAGAATAATATTTTTACATTCTTCTTACAGCTTATGTGAAGAAACAACATCCCAAGGATGGGGGAAAATTGTTGCACGCTATGTTCGTGACCAGTGGATTTGCCTTCGTTTTGTTTTAAATTCATTTCCTACGCTGGCTCAGGAGCATAAAGAAACTTCAGAAATGTCCTTATCTACAGTTGAAAGGTCAAGAGAAGTTCTGCAGTCTGCATTAGAAGCCCTAACTATTCTTCCTTCAGACCAAGTTTTACCTGTGTTCGACTGCATGAAAGTCCTTGTGCCCAAGGTAAAAGATGAAACTACAACAAAACATAAAACTAGTACTGTGTAATAGCTTTGGGGGTGGTTTTTGTCAGGTATAACACTTTGTTCTTCTCTTCATTTTCAGCTTCTGGACTCCTCGGAGCCTCTCTGCATAGAAGCATTTGATTTGGCTTGGAAAATTGTATCTTCTTTGAGCAATACACAGCTGATATTTTGGTCCAATCTAAAAGCTTTTGTTCAGTTCATCTTTGATACTGAGGTTCTAGCTGTTGCTGCAAGTGCAAAGGGTCAAGCATATGCCAAAATAAAGGAGGTCAGTTTAAAGAATACTTTTTTGGAAAGGGAACATAAATTTTATCTGGATCTAAAAATGTATTTTACCTTCTATTTCCCCTTCGGCTATTGTTGTGAATTTATCATTTAAAAAAAGGTGTTAGTTTGAGAGTGTTAAGAAAAAAGATCTGAGAGTTAAATTGAAGATAAACAAATCTATTGTTTGTTTTTGTAACACAGAAAATTAAAAGTACCATTTCATTGGTTTTTTTAGACTGTTCAATATCTTCTGCATTGTGAAAATAATTTTTTCAGTCTTGTTTTATTTTTACATTATGCACTTCCTCTTGAATGTTGGTTCAGGATTTGCCACCTGAACTGTCACAAACTATTAATATTCTAGAAAAAATACACCTTTTTCTAATAGTTTAGTCTTTATGAAAATACTTTCTTAAATGAAGTTGGAAACTACCATAGATGCTGTTGAATAAGACAACTTTAACTGGTTCTTTAAAAGCTTTTTTTAATCCTCTGAGGATCCAGGTGTAGAACATGGTAGCGCTGCCTCCACAGTCAAGAGAAAAAAAAAATGAATCTTTACATCTTTGTAAGATGCATGCAACTTCCTGTACTCCAAAAGTTCTCATGTATGTCAGGGTGTTCTTTTTTCATTTTAAGTCACTAAAACTGTATTCAGTATTAAGATGTTGGTTCACCTTGGCTTTATACACTAGAAAGTTGTTTACTATTTCTTTTCTAAATAATCTTTCTTGGGTGGTTTCGGGGTTTTTGGTTGGTTTTGTTTTTTGCCTTTTCCCTCTCTGAGCATCAACTAAGTGTTTGTGCAGAACAGTCCGCAATGACTGCAAGTATTTCATCAAAGCAGTAATACATTATATGTTAGTTACTAGTATGCTCAGACTTAGGTCACCTGCTGCTTTGTACTTGGCATGGAAATCATACTAAAAGGGGTTGCAGTTTTGCTTTGAAGTCCCCATAAGTAGCTCTGTCCTGGTGTCACGCTTGTAACTGTAAAAATTAGCAAATGTCCCAGCTTTCTTTTCAGCACGTGCTGAAATACAAGGAGATTTTAAACAGGTAGTGTCCATTTTTAATGAAATATAGATAAATGGACACTCCGTATCTAAAATTGCTGTGATATTTCCATATCAAACTTCAGTGTCTTAAAATGTAGTCCTGTTTGTTTTCTTTGTTCTTTTTGAAAACTTGCTTCAAACAACTGTTACTGTCATGTATTCTGGCAGTAGATAAGACTTTGCATTTGTAGTCTTCATATGGACACAAGCTAAGATACATATGCAAAGATGTTAAAGTACTTTGTCAGTTCTAGGAATCAGTTAGCTTTTTCTTTTAATAAATTAATTGTATGCTCAGTATTGTTGTAACTGATGAACTTGCTTTTCTTTGATCTTAACATTTGTTTAAATTCTTAGTACTACTGTCTTAACATCGGTGTTAGTATTTCAAGCGTTATGTAAGATGTATTTTGCCAATGTTGAGCGTCTTGAGTCTGTGTGACAGCTATCCCATTGTCTGCAGTGGGACATACCATGACAGCAGGCAACAAGGAGCTAAGGAAGGTCTCCTGTACTCAACAAAGGGCATCTGGTTGAGCCACCTTCTGCCCCTTCATAAGAAAATGAAGATAAAGTTCCCAAGCAAGTGCCTGCTTATGTATATTCTTATCCCAATCCTTGGCAGTCTCTGTTGCCATTGACCCCTGTCAATGTATAGTTTTAGCTAAACAGAAAGAAAAAATGAAACTCCTTGCTACTTTTTTGTCACAGAAGCATAATTTTAATTTCGTCTTAACAGTGCACTCTGTCTTTTTAATCCTTAGAAAGGGTGTAACAGAGGGGTATTGTTGAGCCAAAGGAGGGAATTACTATTACTATGGTAAAATCCAGAAGGACTTTGACAGAGGTGCCCAGAGCACTGTGTTCTTAGGCTTTATTTCTTCTGCTGCACTCTTCCTTTGTGCTTATTTGAATGTTAATTGTGCTAGAACTTAAATTTCTTTTGTATGTGCTGGACTTGTATTATGTTAATGAAACAATTGAAAGATGTTCCAGGATTGAGAAATGTGTATAAATGTCATTCTGCTTCCCTCCACATGAAACACAATAGTTCAATTTTGGAATTATTAGGAAAGTTACAATGTGTGTCTTTGTACTAAAAGAAAAGCTTGAATTCTTTTTAACAGACCAAATGTTTCTAGGATTGATTTATTTATTCTCCCAGAAAGTGTTTCTTCAGAGTGCATTCCAGTATTTCAATTTAAGCTCTTCTTGAGCTTCTTGGTACCTTAATCCTCAGCAATGCAGAACAACTTTCTCTATAAAAACTGAGTTACTGTCAAAGAACTGTCACATTATCATTTTGGAGTGGGGAGGAGAAGCAGTTTTGTCTTGAAAGAGCTGTTATACCTTCTGGAAAACCATTTTCCTGGACAGCTCTAACTGATGTTGTCTATAAAGGAGTTTATAAATATCCCCTCCTATTCATTCTGAATCTCCCTGTCCTCTCCAAAATGCTTTCAATTTCTTAGAAAAATTTACTTTGTAACTGAAGTTTACTCTTGGACTTAGCCCAGTGACGGGAGTAGGAAAGGAGAATTTGGGAGCCGTTTTCCTTGTTCTGTTTTATTTTTTCCTCTTTTTGGAGAAGTTCTAGGCAGCAGTTCTGTGTATCGTAAATACGCCCTACTCAAAGATAAAAAATAAATGAGACAAACACATTTTTCCACTTGAACTCAAATACAAATTTTTAACTTCAACATGAATGTTACCCTCATTAAAGAAGGGAGTTAGTTATATGGCTACCTATGGAAGAAATTTTGTTTAAAGTTTATTTTCTTTCTCAGTTGGTAAGGATTGATTGAAAACACCAGGTTTGTACTCATGAAGTAAGCCCAGGTAGCATTTTTTACCGTTATTGGGAGATTTGTGTGAAGCAGCTGGTGCTATATCTGTTTAAGCAAAGAACAGTTCTATCTTTTAACTTAATCATATAACTGGGCCAGTTGTTGCCCATTCACCTGGCCTTATAATCAGGGAGTTGTAGATAGATTCAAGACAGCATTAACCTGAGCAGAGACAGAATGCAGAGATGATCAGACCTGTTAAAATAGATATCACTGCAGTAGTATTCTAATAATTCTAGTACTTCTGAAAATTAAATTTTTAAATCTTTTCTTTCTTCTTTTCAGATAATTTTCAAGCTGATAGATATGTCCACTACAAAGACTGGAGTCTTCAATGTAGTCCTTAGTCATTGTTGTCGATCTTGGATATTTCCCACTGTTGATGAGAGAAAGGCCTTGACAAATGCTTTCTTAAATGCTGGAAATTATTGTGAACTTGTCACTGAGGCTTGTGTCTTTGGAACTGTATTTAGGAAAGATCAGAGGTATAAAAAACATCTTTGTGATTATGCTTGTTACAATTTTGTGCACTTTTAAATTTTGAGATAACTATTGAAAACAGTTTTTGTCTGGTATTCTGCTAATTTTGTTGCTTTGTCTTCTTTCGTCTCTGAAGACTTATTCAGGATGTGCATGCCTTCGTAGAAAATCTTGGAGAACAATGTGCAGCAAATGTTGTTACAGAAAGGTAATGATTTGGAGGGTATATCTTACAATATTTGGTGTGCATTGTGTCTTTTGTTATGATTGATGCTACAATAGGATAGATGCTGCTTTTGAAGTTAGCTTCTTATCATAGTATCTCTCAAATTGGATGGGACCCATAAGGAGTATATTCATAATTATAAAATATTGGTAAAAGGGATATACATTATTGTCCTGGGTTCAGCTGTAACAGTTATTTTTCTCCTTCTTAGTAGCTAGTGCAGTGCTGTGTTTTGGACTTTAGTCTGAGTTACCGGCTGGGCTTAAACCACAACAGTTCTATTCATAATTCAGATATTGGCTTCTGGATTATTGAATTGTTTTTTGCTGTTTCACTCCCACCTTTACTCAGTGAAAGAAAGTCAGAGAAACAGTTCTAACGCAGTGTTTTGAGAAGCATTAGTAGTTGATAAAACCTGAGTTTTTAAAAAATCTGCTGCCAAAGTTCACTACTCCATTTTCTGTCAAGAGCTTCTTGGTTTCCAAATGTCTGGCTGTGACAGTCTGCAGCTGTGTGATGCTGTGTTATCCATAATGTCATTAATTCTACTCCTGGCATTAATTATTCTAGACGTCCTTGAGTAACTAGTAGGAACCAAGTGTTGTTTTGGACCAGAATATTTGACCAAAACTGTAAGCATAAATCAGTTGTTTTAAGATTACAGTTTATAGGTACAAAACCTTGAAAACTTTTTGTGATACAGCTGTTTCTGTAGAAAATAGTTTTAAATGCTTAGATGCTATTGAAGACTTGTAGATAGAAGCAGGGGCAGGTTATCTGGAACTCACTAGTTTTCTTCACCAGCACTGACAAACAGACTTTAAAATTCTGAGTATTTGCATGTTGTCTCACTACAGGAAACTTGATGGCTGTATGTTCAAAATGATGGTTGGTGCTTTTTTGTAATTTAGGAATTGCCAATCTCTAAAAAAATTTGTTTGATTATTTTTTATGTATTTTATTATATTAT
>NW_009913319.1:0-3208 GCF_000696875.1 Nestor notabilis
TCCAGCCATTCACCTGACTGCCATGATTTTTACAAATATGATAGGCAGTGGCTTAGCAACTTCATTTGCCAGCTCCTTCAGGACCAGCAGATGGATGTCATCAGGTCCCATGGACTTGTGCATGTTCAGGTTCTTAAGGTGGTCTCGAACCTGATCCTCCCCTACAGTGGGCCTAAGGTCTTCATTCTCACAGTCCCTTCATTTGCCTTCAAAGACTTGGTGTGATCTGAGCATTTGCTAGTGAAGACAGAGGCAAAGGAGTCATTAGGAACCTCAGCCTTCTCCAAAGCCAGGGTGGCCAGTTGTCCTGATGTCTTCCAGAGAGGCCCCATTTTGTCCCTAGTCTGTCTTTTATTTCCTACGTACCTACAGAAGCCCTTCCTGTTATATTTCACATCTCTTGCCAGATTTAATTCTAACTGGCCTTAGCTTTCCTAACCTGGTTCCTAGCTTCCTGGACAATATCCCTCCAGTGAGGCTGCCTGTCCTCGCTTCCACCTTCTATTAGCTTCTTTTTTCCCTCTACTTTTCCTCAGCAGTTCCTTATCCATCTATGGAGGTCTCCTGGCCCTCCTGCTGCACTTTCTTCTTTATAATTGGCATGAAACCTATAACCAATAGTTACCAAAGTGGATGCTCTGTGCATACAGCAGAAAGAATATGCTATCATGTTTCCAAGGAGGAAGGCTTTAAACTATAATTTTTGAGTATTTGGTTCACTTGTCTGTATGTACATGTCTATTGGCTTTTGAGATGCTGTACAAGATCTCATTGGATTAAGCAAGTTTGTCTAACCTCATAGCTGACCCAGCTTTCAGCAGGAATGTTGGACTACAGATGTCCTGTGGTCTACTCCCACCTAAATGATTCTGTGTCGTCACTGATGTCAGATCAGAAGAGTGCAACACTGATGAAGATTTTGTGCCATATATGCCAGACCCATATGGATATCTTGGATGCCCTAAGGAATCAGAATTCTATCAGACTCTCAATGTTTATGTTTAGGCAATTGAGCATTCCCTCTAGATGCTGATCCCTATATTCTGCTTACTATCAAATTTGAGTGGGGTTTAATTGGATATGGCAGCAGTACAGTGTAGTAGATTTCTAGATCTCATAGATAAGCTATCTGGAAGACCAAATCATTTTCAGAGAAGCAGATGAAGGCCAGGAAACAGGAGAACTTAATTTCCAGAGTCTATGGGGTGGTATCTTCCTGAGAGACACAAATTGCTTTGCAGTTACCTAAACACAGGCAGCCAGATTCCTTTTGACTGTCAGCTGTTTCATCTGAACTTCAGTGGCTGATGAAAAGTGAATGAATGTCCCTTGTCAATCTGTCAGCCTTTTTCAGATAACGTGTTCTGTGACTTCTAAAATATTATTAGCTTGTACATGTCAACAGTAGACTCCTGCTTCTGATTTTAAGTGTCAGTCATGGAATGAATCTATTCAGGTCCAAGAAAGGCATTACACACTGCAATATCTTGACTGGTGATCCAGATCTCTTATTTTACATGGCAAGTGACCTAACAGACAATAGGCCTGCTTATTAAAAGAAATGAATAGAGAGGTTCATCTAGCCTACAGAAAATATGTCTCCAGCTGTGGCCGTAAGTCAATGTCTAGGGAGTAAACCATAGGACTATTGTAAAGTATATAGTAATTTCCCTTAATATTCCCCCAATGTCAAACTTTCAGATCAAGGACATTCTGAGGTGGATGTCTTTTCTGTGCATTTTGTAATTCTTAGAGGCCTTATCTTCCATGAACTAGTTCAACCTTTGTCTGAACTCATGTAAATTTGTTCCATCCACAATATTCTCACAACAAATTCAGCCTATCACTCACTGCATATGAAGGCTTCAAACATGGTCCCTGTTGCTTCATTTGCTTTCAACTTGTTTCATACATTTCTCTCTACCAGTGCCCCTTTGATTCTTCCATTGAAAGATAAAATGAATAACTGAACCCTGCCATACTGAGTTTTTTATAATATTCTAGACTTTAGTCATCTTCTATATTAGTTGATTGTTCTCTAGACCAAGGAACCTTAGCTTAGTTAAGCATTGCTTGCATGAAAGAAGTTTCATGTCTTTTTTCACCCTTGTCGGTTTTTCTGAACTTTTCAGTTTTGTTAGATTCTTTTTGTGAAGGGAGCAGAATGCACACATTATTAAAGATATTGGCAAACCATAAATGTTTGTGTTGGCATAATGATGTGCTCTGCCTTATTTTTCTTTTCTAATACTTTGTAATTTTTGAATTTGTCTTTTTGACTATTACAGATGCAGATGTTGACTTCTCCAGAAATTTGAATTTCTTACACCCAAAATTTCACTCCTGAATGGAAGCAGATAAGCCACAACCTATGATTTTAAGTATTACATTAATGGTTGAGGTTTTTTTTAATTATTATAACTTGCTTCTTTTTTTATTGTTATTGTTTGTCATCCAGGTACATCATATTTAACTTACCTATGGTAAAATTGTAGAAATGAAATTGTTAAGGATTCTGAGTGGGTTAAATGCTACTCATATCTTGAAATTAGAATATCACCTTTAGTATCACCTTCACTATAAGAGTGGTGAGACACTGGAGCAGGATTCCTAGAGAGGTGGTTGATGCCTTGTGCCTGTCAGTGTTTAAGAGGCATTTGAACAATGTCATTAATAATATGCTTGAACTTTCTGTCTGCCCTAAAATGGTCAGGCAGATGGACCTGAAGTAGTCAGTAGTTGGACTAGGTGATCACTGTAGGCTCATCCCAACTGATTCTATTCTATTCTATTCTGTTCTAGTCTAGTCTAGTCTAGTCTAGTCTAGTCTATTCCGTTCCAGAGGGAACAAGTAAAACAAAGAAAACAATGGGATTTATTAGTTTGCACTATGACAGCATAAATAATATAATCATATAAATAACTTACAATTAGCTGGCAAATGAAGCTGCTCTGCCACTGTCCACCATCTTTAAAAAATCATGGCAGTCAGGTGAATGGCTGGACGAAGGGTAATATAACTCCCATTTTCAAAAACGGGAAGGTGGAAGATCCAGCAAACTACAGACCAGTTAGTCTCACCTCTGTGCCTGGCAAAATCTTGGAGCAGATTCTCCTGGAAAGCATGCTGAGGCACATGAAAAACAACGAGGTGGTTGGTGTCAGCCAGCATGGTTTCACTAAGGGGAAATCCTGCCTGACCAATTTG
>NW_009913320.1:0-786 GCF_000696875.1 Nestor notabilis
CGTTCGTGTGCACTGACGGTCACCAGCTCAAAGTAATTCTTATAGGCTGGCCGCAGGGAGAATGACAACTGGTCCTCAAGGGCACAGGAGATCTTCCCATTGGCACCAGCATCCCGGTCCCTGACAGTAAAGAGAGCGACCACTGTTCCAGGCAATGCGTTCTCAGGGAGGGGGCTGCTGAAGGAACTGACCACCAGCTCTGGTGGGTTGTCATTCACATCCACCACCTCCACCATCACTCTGCAGATTGTTGAGAGGCCTCCACCATCTGTAGCTCGAACTTTGAGGTCGTGATTTTCTGCTGCCTCAAAGTCCAGAGGCTTTGTGAGTTTAATTTCACCGCTTATGGGGTCAATCTCGAATGCTGAGTGGCTCTGGCCTCCTGCTTGGCTGAACTGATAGGAAATGTCCCCATTAACTCCTGCATCCTGATCAGTTGCTACTACTCTGAGAACCACAGAGCCCTCTGGGGCATTTTCCAAAACCTGCACAATATATCGGTCTTGCACGAAGACAGGAGCATTATCATTTACATCTAGGACAACAATGTGGATTTGGGTGGTCCCACTCCTGGATGGAGAGCCCCCATCCACAGCAATGAGACTGAAATCCACCTCTGCCTGCTCCTCTCTGTCGAGAAGGTTTTCCAAAACCAGTTCAACATATTGGTCGCTGTCACTCCGCCTCCCAAAATCAATACTAAAGAACTTATTTTCGGGGGAGATGCTGTAAGACTGGATGCTGTTGCTTCCAATATCCAGGTCCAGAGCACCCTCCAGAGGGAAA
>NW_009913321.1:0-29399 GCF_000696875.1 Nestor notabilis
GTGAGCGAGTGGCTGCGTTGTTCCGAGTTATTGGCTGGGCTTAAACCATGACAATGTGGTACTTTAAAAATAAACAGCACTTTCAGCTGAGACTTCAAGACTGAAAATTACTTGGCACAAGGTGCAATTTTATTGGCTATTAAGATGTTTTTAAAAGGTAGAATAATAAATAAGCCTTGCACTGCTACACAGTAACCTTAATCATAGAATCATAGAATCGTTTAGGTTGGAAAAGACCTTTAAGATCATCAAGTCCATCCCTTAACCTATCACTGCCAGGTCCACCACTAAACGATGTCTCTAAGGGCCGCATCTATGCATCTTTTAAATACCTCCAAGGATGTTGAATCAACCACTTCCCAGGGCAGCTTGTTCTAATGTCTTTTGGTGAAGAAATTTTTCCTAATATCCAATCTAAATCTCTTCTGGTGCAGCTTGAGGCCATTTCCTTTTGTCCTATTGCTTGTTACTTGGGAGAAGACACTAGCCCCCACCTCACTCCATCCTTCTCTCAGGTAGTTGTAGAGGATGATAATGTCCCCCATGAACCTTCCCTTCTCCAGACTAAACACCCCAGGTCCCTCAGATGTTCCTCATCACACTTGTGCTCCACACCCTTCACCAGCTCCATTGCCCTTCTCTGGACCTGCTCCAGCACTTCAATGTCTCTCTTATAGTGAGGGGCCCAGAACTGAGCACAGAGTTTGAGGTGCAGCCTCACCAGTGCCCAGTGCAAGGGAATGATCTGGCCTGGCCTTATTGGCCACACTCTGAGGTCCTTTTCCACTGAGCAGCTTTCCAGCCACTCTTCCCCCACCCTGTAGTGTTGCATGGGGTTGTTGTGGCACAAGTGGCCCTAGCACTTTGCTTTGTTGAACCTCATGCCATTGGCTGCAGCCCATTGATCCGGCCTGTCCAAATCCCTCTGCAGAGCTTTCCTATCCTCTAAACTCTGGGCCAGCCTTGTGTCATCCTGCTCAGGGGGCACTTAACCTAATTGTCCAGGTCATTGATAAAGAGATTAAACAGAACTTGCCCCAGTATTGAGCCCTGGGGAACACCTCTCGTGACCAGCTGCTAACTAAACGTAACTCCATTCACCAGAACTCTTTTGGCCAGGCCATCTGAACAGTTAATTACCGAGCAAAGAGTATTCCTGCCCAAGCCAAGAGGCCTCCATTGCTTTCTAATGTATTTATAGAAACATAGAATCACAAAATCATAGAATAGCTAGGGTTGGAAAGGACCTTAAGATCACCTAATTCCAACCCCCCTGCCATGGGTAGGGACGCCTTACCCTAGACCATATCACCCAAGACTCTGTCTAATTAGGTCTTGAATGCTGCCTGGGAACACATTTTTTATTGTCTTTTATAGTGGTAGCTAGATTAAGTTCTATTTGGGCTTTGACCCTTCTAATTTTCTCCCTGCATAACCTCCTGACATCCTTTAGTCCTTCTGAGTTGCCTGCCTCTTCTTCCAAAGCTCATAAATTTCTTTTTTTCCTGTGCTCCAGTCAAAGTGTCCTATTCCCCCAGACTCCTCCTACTACCTTGTCTTTCAGCACATGGGAATGGCTTGCCCTTAAGATTTCCTTCTTGAAGAATGCACAGCCTTCCTGGACTCCTTTGCCCTTCAGGACTGCCTCCCAATGGACTCAGTCAACCAGGCTCCTAAATAGGCCAAAGTCACACCCCCAAAAGTCTGAGGTAGCAGTTCTGCTGACCCCCTCCTTACTTCTCCAAGAGTTGAAAACTCTGTCATTTCGTGGTCACTGTGCCCTAGACTGCCTCCAGTCATCACAGCACCTACAAGGTCTTCTCTGTTCACAAACAACAGGTCCAGTGTTGTGGTCCAGGGTGCCTTCCCTAGTTGGCTCACCAACCAGCTGTGTCAGGAAGTTGTCTTCCGTGCACTCTAGGAACCTCCTAGACTGCTTCCTCTCTGCTGTATTATAGTTCCAGAAAATATCTGTTAAGTTGAACAATGCCATGAGAACAAGAGCTCTCCCAGCTGCTTATAGAATAGTTTTTTTCCCCCTTCATCATGGTTGGGTGGTCTAGAACCAGCTCCCACCATGACATCTGTCTTGTTAATGGTCAGGTTCTTTTAATCAGATTCTAAAATACTAATTTTATAAAGAAATTAAGAACTACTAGGTTATAAGAGCTTTAATAAACTAAATCTGTTGGTGATTGTTGTCTTGGGGTAATCAGATTCTCATAGGCAGTACGTGTCTTGCTTCTGCTTCCAAATTGGCCAGGACTGTGACTGACAAAACTGCACCTCCTGCTAGGTTGCACTGCTTAATCAACGTACTCTTTTTCAAAGACTGTACTTGGCCATGAGAAACCAGGCTGTAGTCAGATCTTAGACTTGTGCTACTGATAGCATTTAACATGTAGAAAAGGGGGTGTTTTCTATTCTTGAAATTAGAAGGTTGGAGAAAGTTGAACTTTTGCTCTGCCTCATTTCCCTTTTGGTGGGCAGTTTCAGCTCATTGATTACTGAAGTGTAGCATTCAGCATTTTGTTTTAGCTACATCTAATGCACACCAGGGTAGGACAAGAGACTGAAAACTTCAGTCCCTAACCCCGTTGTAGAAGCTGACATTCAAATGTCAAAGTTTGTAGAGTTTTAGTCTCCAAGGACTAACTCTGAGAAGGAATTAGAGTATCATAGTTCAGTTTCTGTGGCAAGATGGTCCTTGCCACACTCTCAGAGGCTGCCAAGCAAGAGTGGTGGGTAGAATGATGCTTTCGGTCCATCTGTTGGGACTTGCACAGATGCCCATACCTACAATTCATTCTATTGACCTGCCCTTGGTTTGAGCTGGTGACCTGGAGTCTAGGGTTGCCACTGCTGTGTTACTTTTTGCCTGGCCCAGTAACAGTATTAGCAAAGTCCATCTGTACATACATGTCTCTGTATGTACACTACCAGATATTCAGTTGACTGACTCTCACTTCCCCAAGGATTAATTTGGTACGAGATAACACCCTAGGATTTTAGGCTACCTGTGAATCTTTGGAAACTCTGGTCCTCCCTGATCTGCACTCCTATTGAGCAGGGCAAGTATGGTGGAAAGGCAAAAATAACCTTATGATTAGTAAATCTCCACAATGCCTTGCACTAATATAACAGCAATGAATTTAGAGTTTTCACACTTCTAAAAATGAAATGTTTTGACCTGCTGTTAGATTGGTTAAAGGCTTCTCAGAACTAACTACAATTTGTAAGTATTATGTTGCAAAAGCACTGATACCATCAGTGATAGTGGCACCCACTGGAAGTACATGACATCAAGCACATTTTGAAAATGTTACCACCTAAAAGCTTCTCTCCTGCAGAAAATGGATTGTACAATAACTTATCAGTCGGAGAAGAGTGTACAGGAGAAAAAGGAAGAAATACAAATAATAAAACCTACTCCTGTGTAGAACATTAGAAGCATTGTACCAAAAAAGACTTCCCATTCCACACAGAATTTGTGCTGGCAGAGGCAGCTCGCAGGGCTGTGGGTGTACTCAGCTGTGCAGAGCTGATTATAGAAGATGAAAGAGCCTGGCAATTTATTTCATCTCACGCTGAAGCACTGCTGACAACTGAAAGTGAGGACAGAAGTATTCATTTGTTCAACTTCTGTTTTAGAAAGCAGGCTTCAAATGATACCACAGAAAAAGTGGAGAGAAATGCTGTGGTGTAATAAAATGTCTATTTTTTATTTTGCTGACTCCAAGATTTATGTTTTCAGCTGTTAGGGGGTTTTGTGGAGGGGAGAGCTGATATTTGAGAAGCCTACAACACCATATTGCAGGTGAAAAAAGTAGGTAGTGTTGGCCTAAATTAATACATGTAATAATGTGTTATATACATGTGCAAGTATGCAAATGGTGAAGCAATGGATGGATACGTACACATGTTTATATATACATAACACCTTTTCTTCCCTTATGTTGTACTGTGGCCTCAGGAGTTTCATAATCCATTTAAAAGCTGAAATATTTGAACTGGGGTATTTAACTGTAGTATTAACATTTATTCAGCAATCATAATAATGTATAATTTCTGGTAAATTGGATGGCATATATTTTGCTTTTATTGCATTTTTCACACACTAGAGCTTCAGGGATAGATGGCAGGAGCCCTTAAGTAGGGAACATGTGCAGATGTACTGGAAGACAGGTACAAAGCCACAATCTGGAGACTCAAGTTGGCAGAACAAGAGAAAGTAGCCTTAAACTGTGGATGGAAAAAGTCACATTTCAAAGGATAAGGACAGCAAAGCATGCGAAAAGAAAGCCCAGGACCCTCTCTCTGCTCCAATCCCCTCCACACTGGAAGTCTTTAAGAAGGAGTCAGACTAACATCTGTCAAGGCTGACAATGGTACAATTGATCCCGCCTTTGGGCAGGAAGAAAACTAAATGATGTCTTGAGATTCCCATGGTTCTCTGTGTATGATGGTTATTTTCAAGGACTTCATCTTTATTTTTAAATTGTGGTTGACCAGCCACGTTATTTCCCTTCAGTGCTAAAACATAGTTGATAAATAAAAACAGCCTTACCATGTAACAGTTAGAAGAAAGGTCTTCTGAAACAGTGGTTATGTTGAAATCTGGTTAAAATCTGACCATGTATTCCATAAGTATCCTAAACATTGCATACAGTCAGCAGGATCCAGCATCTCAGAAGACTGATTAATGGCCCCTCAGATTTTTCAAATTGAGACCCAAAGAAATTACATCCCTCTTAATATTTTGTCACTATTATGCTTTTGGTTCTAGAATTATAACATGTACACAGGCCAAATTCTCTTCCTTGAAATTCCAAATTCTCATTGCTTTATATTTTTGCTGCTACAGAGGCACAGCTAAATTATTATCCCAAAGTGTAAGCTATGAGAACATACTAATTTTTTTTTAATTTCTGGTCTAGCAAGAAAATAATGATATATAGCTTTCAACTGATCTGAAACAAATGAAAAAGTGTTTTTCCTCATGAAATTAGAATTCAGCAGGATCACTTTTGTGTCAAAAGATCTCCTTTGCTGAAGGAGTTCAGAGTCTTTAGAAACTGAAGTACTGAAAATGTCATTTTACAATTATCAGAATGAAAAGTTTTGGCTCTTCCTATATTCTCAAGTTTTTCATTGTCAAAAATTATAAGAACAATGCAAAATTCATAAAATTCTTCAGGTGGTCTGGAGCTTTGATTTTTAATTTTAGGTAAAATTTTTCACCCAATAATATCAAGTGTGACGTCTTCCAGGATATCTAGGTTAAAAGCAGTTACCAAAAAAAAAAAAAAAAAAGCAACACTAAAAAACAAACCTAACCAACCAATGAAAAAAAGAAAACCCCAAACCAACGAACAAACAGAAAAACCCAGAAGAAATTGGGATAAAAGAAATTATGCAGAATCACACCTTTTGTGTAAGTTTGCAGGGGCAAGTGCAGCATCAAAGTGAGTTGTGGGGGGTGTGCAACTGCGAATGAATCATATGAAAATAGTACTCATGGGAGACTACATTAAGCTAGATTAAACTACATGTATAATTTTAACTATTGTTGCCCTTAGCTGTATTACAAAACCTCTAAAATGCCTCCCCCATATGTAATTGAGTATTTTCCTTGCTTCCAGAATATCATGTTTCAACATAGTAATGCAAAAGAGAATATGTCTGACACAGTTCCTTTCTCATTTACTCTCCCCTTGCAGGTTTCCCCTTACACACACAGACTTTTATACCCTGGTTTTTTTATACCAATATGTATTTGCAGTGATAGTAATAATTTTTGGAACATTCTTCTGTATAACAAAAGATGCAGTCAATGAGTCACAAAGTGTTCAGGAACAGAAAGGTTAGAGCTTTCAAGAATGATAACTTCTCAGTGCTGTGACCTATGGAAACAAAAAATATGATGTTGTCACAGCAGGTTGCCAGGTAAACAGCCATTAGTCATTTAGTACTATACAGTGGTGTAGCAGGAGAAACACAGATGGATATCTGATTAGGAAATTGGTCACTGATGACTGAAAATCAATTCTGCTTTGCAAAACAAGGAACATCAGACAAAATGGCAGCTTGACTTAAGTAGATGATTATCTACACAAAACAAGCTGCTTATGTGAATTGTAACACTTCCCCATTTGTTGTTGTCATGCCTTGTGTGTCCTTCCAAACCTGAATATCTGGTCCTGTTTGCAAGTTTCCTCTGAAAGCAATGCCTAAACAAAATTAAAATCTGAGATACTGTTCCTTTTGTCTTTGACTCCC
The DNA here is from genome assembly GCF_000696875.1 of Nestor notabilis. Lineage (NCBI taxonomy): Eukaryota > Metazoa > Chordata > Aves > Psittaciformes > Psittacidae > Nestor > Nestor notabilis. The sequence continues at coordinate 6,280 of NW_009913321.1, forward strand.
TAATACAGAGAGATAGAGTCAGCCATGACAAAAGGCAGAGGAGAAGAGAGTCATAGAATCATACACTCATCGAATAGTTTGGGTTGGAAAGGACCTTATGATCATCTAGTTCCAAACCCTTCTGCCATGGGCAGAAATGCCTCACACTAGACCATGTCACCCAAGGCTCTGTCCAACCTGGCCTTGAACACTGTCAGGGATGGAACATTTATCACTTCTTTGGGCAACCTATTCCAGTGCCTCACCTCCCTCACTGTGAAGAACTACTTCCTTATATCTAACCTGAACTTCCCTTGTTTAAGTTTAAACCCATTCTCCCTTGTCCTATCGCTACAGTCCCTGATGAAGAGTCCCTCTCTGGCATCCTTGTAGGGTCTCTTCAGATACTGGAAGGTGCTATGAGGCCTCCACGCAGCCTTCTCTTCTCCAGGCTGAACAGCCCCAACTTTCTCAGCCTGTCTTCATACGGGAGGTGCTCCAGTCCTCTTATCATCCTCGTGGCCCTCCTCTGGACTTGCTCCAGCAGCTACCTGTCCTTTTTATGTTGAGGACATAAGAACTGTACACAATACTCCCAGTGAGGTCTTACAAGAGCAGAGTAGAGGGGCAGGATCCCTTCTTCGACCTGCTGGTCACACTCCTTTTGATGCAGCCCAGCACATGGTTGGTTTCTGGGCTGCAAGCACACACTGAAGCCAGCTCATGTTCAGGTTCTCCTCAAACAAGACCCCCAAGTCCTTCTCCTCAGGGCTGCTCTGAATGTCTTCTCCACCCAGCCTGTAGCTGTGCCTGGGATTGTCCTGGCCAAGGTGTAGGGCCTTGCACTTGGCTTGGTTGAACTTTATGAGGTTGGCAATGGCCTATCTCTCAAGTGTGTCAAGGTCCCTCTGGATGCCATCCCTTCCCTCCAGGGTATCAACTGAACCACACAGCTTCATGTCATCAGCAAACTTGTCGACATGCATCAATACCACTGTCCATGTCACCAGCAAAGATGTTGAACAAGATCGTTCCCAACACTGACCCCTGAGGACACCACTTGTTACTGGTCTCCAACTGGACACTGAGCCACTGACCGCAACCTTTTGCATGCAGCCATCCAGCCAACAATTCAGAGGGTTTGGGAGCACACACTTTGCTTCCCCTCCCAGCCAACACTAGGGCTTCATGGCTACCTGCAGTAAAACCATGCCCCATAAATACCCTACAGTGTAACATGGTTTACTCCTATTATTTTCATTATAATTCTTCATACAGACAGATCAGCCTTTGTTAGTCCTGTGTTGCAGAGCACAAACACTTGGAAAGAAGATTATCTGTTACGGTGTTGTGCAGCTGGACTGTATGTGATGGACACATGGTCCTTTTTGTATCTGCTAAGCATCTGGTAGCACTTGAATCTATGTTTCAGCCTGTTGGTCTGCCCCTGCTGTGCTCCTAATTCAGCAGTAACTACCTCAATGTCATCATATCCATAGACAGAGGGATATACATCATGTTTATTCTACTGGTTACTTCTAAGTTAGTAATTTTCTCTTCTAAATCAGTATTTGACAAAATTACTTGAAGAAGAAGGAGCTTCAGCATGTGAATAGTAAGAATACTGTGAATCTAGATGGCAGTAAGAAATAACTGCAGACAGCATCCATTTAATTGACACATTTTCTTTGTATATGGCCTGTCTGACCCACATTTTGACCATAGAAGATGACTGGTTTGCTTCTGTTTGCCTCATTAACACAGTATTATAAAGTATATATAATTCTAGGAAAATAACTAGGTAAAGGTGTAATTTACAGATAAGAGAATATCCAATTTTGATGAATGTTGTTTCATGAAGAAACATGCTCATGATAGTTTATTTCAAGGCATGTATAACAATTTTTTAAAACAATGGAATATTGGTAGTCACTACTTTTGAAGAACCACAGTAGATGTTAGAGAAAATTATCTTCCCAAGGTCATTTTGGAAACTGGGTTGTTTGGGGTTTTTTTTCATAAATTCAAAACCAAACTGTACTTAATATATTTACCAACTGCCTTATTTGAACAGGTATAAAAATCAACTTCTCTTTTGTGGAAGCAGAAAGGTGCAGCTCAGACTTCATTGTAGTATCAACATAAGTCACATTGACACTGAATATTCATGTTTCAAAACAATACTATCACCACTGACACAGAGTGGTGCTGTCTGTGGCAGGGGATGGTGTCATTCATCAGAAAAACACAAAATTAAAATGGTCAGAGAAACATTCTTCTTTTATAGGTGATCATACTTTCTTCAGTTAAGGACATATTTACAGGACTGTGTTGGGAATTTCTGTTTTGAGAGTACCCAAAGGAAAGCAAGAACCCTGCAAACTCTTTAACTATAGTGGCCCTGGGAAAGGTTCTTGAGTCTTTAATCTCTACCTGCAGCAACTAATCCTTACCCTGTGTGAAGGCATGACAGGGAAGCATTAAGGAGTTGGTGTCCTTGCCCTCACTTCTACTGTCCAATTCTTGCTATCATATTTGGAAGTTCTTGACCTATACAATATAGAAGAAACTAGTAGACTTCAAAACTCAGTATTCATATCAATTCATATCATATGGAATGAAGGATTATGCTTGCCTTTATCTGTGAACTATATATTGTGAGTAAACTATGGAAAAAACCTACTGTGGCAGCTGATTTCATCACTGGTAGTGTTATCGAAGAAACAAGATAACCAAGTTCATGAGTTATGGAAAAGGGGTATTTGAAAGACGACCTCCCACAATTTTCCTATTTGGAGAAGTGCAGGCACCTGTGCTGTCATTGAAAAGGTTTGGATACACACACAAGGGAAGAGAATTCAAAACAATACATGTGACAGAGGTGGTCGTATAGGAAAATAGCAACTCTATTAGCATTGATTCTTTTCAAAAGCTAAAAGTCCTGCGTCTGCTTCTGAAAGGTGCAGACTGATAAAGACTGAATATATTCTCTGTTGGAAATTCATTTAGAAAGCAAACCTAACTCTTTGTAACGTGGTTAGAAAATGCACCAGCCTCTCAAAAGGCATAGGAAGCATGAAAAGGAGAAATAAGTTGCTTTCCCTCCCCTCCCCCCACCTTTGCATCATTGACCTTGAAAGAAAAAATACATTGAACAAATCATAGAGTGCTTTTCATACTTTAGGAATATTTCTCTGTGTAACAGTAAATGACTGAATGTGTTTATTCTGTCACCAGCCTAAATTCCCAATCAATCCAGCATCTCCGATTTTTAACCTAACATGATGCCTTCTTCTTCAACCTTTATAGCCCTTTGAATTATACACTGGTGTAATGTTTATATTCTAGAAATGCAGAAGCAGGAGATGAGGGTGTTTTATTAATACATTTTCTCTGCCTGTTTAAGAAATTAATTCCACATCTGGAAAAGTGTTCTGTAAAAAACTGTTGTTCAGTTTTTTGAATTACATACATGCTGAGGCCTTAACAGTCTTGGATTGTGAATGTACTGGTGGTCAGACCTTCAATAAATAGTGTCAAAGTAAAAAAATGCAGTCGCCAAAAATTTTACAGTTCAGTTTTCACAAAACAACTAAGAAACGTTAATTTGAATTACTCCTAGAAAATAGTCTGTTGCAAATTAAGCTGATGGTGGTTTGGATGCTTCAGAAAATGTCTGAATACTATGCAAAGTTTTTACTTTTCCAATGAATTTCAACCCAGATACAGGAATGAACATTTTTTTGCTGGGGGGGGGGGGAAGAAAACCAAACCCCCCAAATAGTTATTCTTTTCATAATGTTCATGTTACTAGTCTCTTTTTGTGATCTAGCAAATGCCAGCAAGGAATACAATCTTTTCATGCCCAGAAGGTACAAGGCTGGTTAAAAAATGTAAGACAGAATAAATCATTTTACCTAAGGACTCAAGACTGTGATAGTTGTAGGAGTATATACCAAGTATTGGTCAGTTAATATGGAAAGCTGTGTGGCAGAGAAAAGTCTGTGATCTTTTCAGTAGGGAATTATCCACAAAATTTTAAAATATGAACAGGAGAGAGTCGTTGTGGGATTAATTACGCTGTAGTCCTCTCATGCACTAAGTAGTCTTGTGAGAAGATCATCTCTGGCAGTATTGTTGGTGCAGAAACCAGGCATCTTCCAGGGTTTAGCTCTTGATCACTCCCACAGAGGAGCAAACCATGAGCGGATGAGGAAAAGTCTAGTGGATAGAATGCAAGATAAGGATTGAGTTTTGCAGGAAGCCTTGGCCTAATTCCCAGTCCTGTAGCCTCGCAGAAATAATTTAGTTATTTTAAGCCTCAGTTTTCTCCCTGTCTACATCTCAAAATCAACTAAAGGTAAATTCTGTTAAATGCTGGGAAGGAAACATTTCTTGTACTAAGCTTCCAGGGCTGATGGGAGTCTTTGAGAAGTAGGTAAGGATATGCAGTAGTTGTAGCTTTATATAAATTAGTTGAAATAATACAAGCAAGTCCAGATGATCTTAATTCTCCTGACTTAAGTGGCAGTAGCCAGAATTTGTATCTGGTGGCATTGTCAGGAACCACAGCTTTCAGGGTTCTTCACCAGCAGTCTGAGCTTCTTGTCTGATTATTTCCCAGGACTATCGGTCTTATTTCCAGTTACCAAGGCTGCCATGTATAATTGCAAAAGGGGACAAAATTGCCAACAAATCTAACTTCCTTGAGCCAGAATAATGAGAATAGCTCTAAACAGGAAGCCAGAGAGAGGGAAGCCGCTCAACAAATCTGGTCCTTGTTAGTATTACTGATACATGGTAGTAGTTTCCTTGTAATAAAGCTCTGAAATATCATTACAGATTCAAAGTGATTCTAAAATATTTAGCAGTGCTTGAAAATGAATGCCAAATACTCAATTATTTTCTATACATTGGCCTCCATTTTACCCCAGATTGCTGTTTTACATGCCATAATAAAGACAGGGAAAAACTAGATTAGACTGAAAAGCTGTATAAGTCTTTACATATTCCCTTTCTTTTACTAGCATTTTAAGATTTTTTTTTTTCATGTGTGGGCTGATGTAGGTGCCTGCTTATGTCTCACCCTTTTATAGTGCTTTGTCCTCATACAAATAATCATGAAAGCACATCAAATAATAACAGCAGGGGAATTACTGTGCTGCCAAAATGTTCCCATCAGGCAGCTAGAGTGTAGTTATCATTATAATAATTTTGAGATGTTGAATGTAGTTAAACCATCTAGCTCAGCTTCTCTGAAATCTCTGAAGCTTTTCTCCTAAGAGTAAAGGAGCTTCCAACTATAAATAAGGATTAGTAAAGTGTATCAGGAAAGAAACCCCATCTATGTTGCTGCATGCATATATACATATATATATATGTGTGTATTTGTGTGTATACATTCAGTTCCACAACCATGAAATACATATTTTTTTAAGGTTTAAATATTTCAATGTGTTATTTCTTTACTTCAAGGTTTTAGCTATTCTTCAGGGTGAAAATGAGGAACGTAACAAGAAAGGGACATCTGTTTTAGTCTTTCTCCTTGATCTTCACTGCTCCTCTAAAAGCAGTTCTGTGCAGAAATGCTTAATTTAGTAAAGGATGTTAAGCATTCCAGGTGATACTTGTAGTGAATTGAATTAGTGTAGCAAATTGTCTTCCTGTTTTATGCCTTCTTGCAATGATTTGTGAAATGGAATTATATGATTTTACTTCACAGACATGCAATAAGACTGAAAATATATTTTTGACTCCTTTTAAAGAAGGGAAATTACCCAAATGTGCCAAGTGTTATGTGAGTACAGGTGTTAAATTAGTGGGTTTTGTCTTTGGCCTCTGATTCCTAATGTTTGCAGAGACAGCTGCACTTGTCATTCTCTTCCTGAAGACTGATTTTATTTTCTTGATTTCTGCTTTGAGAAAGCTTCATTCATTACTCTAATTTTCCAGTAAACTTCCTTTTACTTTTTTTCTTACCTTCTGTCTCTGCTTGTTTGCCCCTGTTGGCTACCTTTTTTGATTTCTTTAAGGTCTCCCTCCAAACCACCCAGATTCATTTCTCCAAAACTCTGTTCACACATCAGGAAATACTTCCCATCTGAGGCCTATTCCAGTTCTCCAGATCTTCCTTTCACCTTCTAACAGTGTTGCAGGCTTACCTCTGGCTGATTTCTCAAGTCCTCCACACTTTTTATTCCACACAGATTGGAAGTATGTGTTGGGGAAAAGAAAGCATTGTAAAATATGTCAGTGACACTTTAAAAATACCTGAGGTAGACAGCACTTATGCTAAGGCACTGAGAAAATGCAAATACAATAAGTCTCAAAGAGTGCTACCTGTTCTCTGCACTAAATGGTTTAGTATTTGCATGTTATTCAGCCTGCAGATATAGGGACAATTCCCTCTGCATTTTTCATACATATTTTTGCCATGATCTCCAAGTTCTGTGTGGTCTGTTTAGTGCTTAAAACACATAATAGGAAGAAATATATCGTAAAGAGATGAGCCTGTAATGTCTTCACTTTGCTGCAATGCATGTGACATATCTGTTGTCACCTCTTAGAAGGTGTTTTGGTGAGCCATATATTTCATAGAATATACAACAGAGTGCTTACTGTGAAATATTTTGCTAAGGCATTAGGCAGCCATTGTAGAAATAGATGAATGGGGCTAAGTGTAAATGAACAGCATAAGTGTACAGTGTCTCATCCTTAATTTTTATTTTATCATCAGTACTGACAGTTTATAGAAGGTATTTCGGTACAAATATGCATTATAATTCCATAACTCCAGTGAAACTGAACTTCTTCAGAATATGTAAATGATTGATTTGCTGGACTCACAAAGGTATGTAACTTGGTTGTTCTCAGGGCCATCGTCATAATTCTGAAATTACAATGAAAACAAAATAACAAAGGTGTTGGGAGGTAAATTATTTTGTTCTACATCCACCTCGCTTTACTATTGTTTGTAGCATGTAGTCATGTACATCTAAAATAGCAGAATGAGAAAACCAAGACCAAGCTTTTTCATTTTTTGGCTCTGTAAATACTTACTCAGCTGAATGACACTCAGCTCTGCGGTCCACTAAGCGACCAAGAAACCTGACTTGCAACAGGATTTACAAGATCGTATTCTTATGTTACCATAAAAGACACTCATTATTTTCCTTTTGTGCACTGGGCACAGTGAAGGTTTGCACTAGTCGTCTTCAAGAAGCTAATATTATACACCCAAGTTAGGACCCTAATCGCCGTTAATAGTAACTTATTTTGGAAAGAGAAAAGAGGGAGGCACATTCAGACAGTGATTCAGAGCTGCACGGTGCTGATTATCCCTTTGGAGGTCACCAACCCTCTGCAGTCACATTACAGGTAGCCCAGAGTGACTGAGGTTCCTGGCTTTGGTGTCTCAGACAGGTGCTTAAGGTTGGGTTATATGAATCATCTCTTTCTGTCTGCTTTTGCCTTCCCTGAAAGCTTTAGGTATCCTATTGTTCTTCTGAATAGAAGTAAAAAGACTTCTTCCTCTCTCTCTCTCTTGTCTATCCAGCCCATAAGCAGAGTTTAAGATACACCTTGAATTTCATGACCTATTTTCTTCTGCAATTCATATTAGCCTTTTTTTAAACTTCAGCACTTTCAGCTATTGCCTCAGAAACTACAGTGTTTCTTTTTCAAAAACTCATTAGAAATGTTTTGAAATACTCTGTTTACAAAAGCTTTCCTCTTATCCATTAAAACAAATAAATGATTTATCAGATTTCAGAATACTTGTAAGGTGAGCTTTACAGATCCCATTAAATGTTAAAAACTGTTTGCAGGAACAGTGTGCCTGTCTTCAAACATTCAGCTCACAGTGTGCTTTTCCCAGATCTTCAGATTTGTGAGATGCACCAACAAAATATAGAAAAAGGATTATACTAATTTTGAAATAGGTCAGTCTAAAGGTGAAATCCTAAGACTGGTTATTTTAACTCTCTAGTGTTCCCAACAAAGTTCAGGAAGGTTGAGAATATAATATCGGAAAAATAGACTGAACTACAGAAAAGATTAAGTGAACAAACTGTACAGTCATGACCCCTGTATATAATAAAAACATTTTCTGGTCAAAATTAAGACACTTGTTAGACGTACATGTACAGATCGACTGCAGATATATACAGCAGTGTAATTTTTGTCCACTCTGACTTTTCTACTGCTTGATTAAAAGACTAGACATTTCCCCTTGAGATTCACTCCTCTGCCTAATGTGCTGTAATTGCAACAGAGTGCTTGGTACAGCAGCAACAAGCACTATTCTGTAATAAATTTAGGTCACTGCAGAGTTCATCGTGTAGTCCATGGCAACAGATGATAAAGCACTGGTTAGTTCATCTCTAGCTTTTAGCTGTAGTGTCACTGATTCTCCTGTCTAATGATATTAATAGAGGTAAATGTAGGCAAATTGTGCAAGTCCCAAGGTCTCTTCCTTCCTATGTATGCAATATTTCAGCAAAAGAAATAATGTAACAGCATTATAACAGAAATATGAACCAGAAGAATTTTTAGCCAAAGATAAGACAACCACATTTTACCTTGGAACATTTGTTTCCTATTACCATATAATCCCTCAGATCAATATTTTTGAATCCTTTTGTTTTTACAAACCCCTGCACTTATTTCTCTGGTGAAAAGCAGATGGAAATTGTGCAAGGCTTTCAGAAGTGTTGATTTCAACTGCTAAGTATTTGGAATGAGTTTGGGGAGCACTTTATTACAAGAGTTTTTTTCTCTCTGCTTATTTACTTGACCTTATGCTGAGAATATTTTATTCATTGAGGTTGTTTGCAAAGTGGCCATTCAGATTAAATTCTAGCTGCAGGCTGTTTGTAAGTTTTTTCACTTCAAGGTTTTTTAAGTTTTATGGCTTCACCATCTGATATACTGTTCTCATGTTGCAGTAGGAGTATCAGTAGGATTGAAATACTGTACCCTGGTGTCCTGGGTTCACCTACAGCAGTCATTTTTTCTCCTTCTTAGTAGCTGGTGCAGTGCTGTGTTTTTGACTTTCAGTCTGGGAACAACACTGATAACACCGGTGTTTTTAGTTGTTGCTCAGTAATGTTTACTCTGACCAAGGACTTTCTCAGTCTCATGCTCTGCCAGGGAGGAGGGGAAGCCAGGAGGAAGCAGAGGCAGGACACCTGACTCAAACTGGCCAAAGGGGTATTCCATACCACAGCACGTCATGCCCAGTATATAAACTGGGGGGAGTTATCCAGAAGGCCCAGATCGCTGCTCGGGTCAGGCTGGGTATCAGTCGGCGGGTGGTGAGCGGTTGTGTCCTTTTCCCTTGTTATTCCTCTTATCATTATTATTGGTAGCAGTAGTGGTTTGTATTATACCTTAGTTACTGGAGAGCTGTTATCTCAACCCGTGGGAGTTACATTCCTTCGATTCTCCTCCCCATCCCTCCGGGAGTAGGGGGGAGGAAGGAAAAGGGGGGGAGTGAGCGAGCGGCTGCGTGGTTCCAAGTTGCCTGCTGGGCTTAAACCACGACACCTGGTTTGCATAAAACTGCACAACTAGCATTTTCTTCATTTAGTTATGTATTTTAATCTTTTACTGTTGCTGATGATGATTGCTTGTTGATTACCATATCTCCCATAAAAAGATAGAGAGAAAAGTTCAAGGATTTGAAGCATAAACATAAAGCAGTGTGATTTGAAAAAAAACAAAAAAACATAGGGTGGGGGTATGGTTTGAGTTTAACATATAATTAGAAGAGGGAACAAGGAACTGCAGTGGACTAAAGAAAGTGGGCATACTTTTTTTTAGCTTTGAACACCTTAGCTTGAAGAATCTCAAATAATTTTGAAGAATTTAATGATAGTTGTATATAGTACCACATAAAACTCTTGTAGCTTTGAATGTCAAGAAGAATGGCAAAAAAAGGCATTTTACAAGAATATGGACAGCAGGAAGATGTGAGTAAATTGCCTAACAAAATAAAGGCATCAGGTTACATGTATCCTCGTTATTTGGTTTGTGGCTAATTGGTTGATGAGAAGCTTGACATGAGCAGGCAGTGTGTGCTTGCAGCCCAGAAAGCCAACCATATCCTGGGCTGCATCAAAAGAAGCGTGACCAGCAGGCCAAACGAGGTGATCCTGCCCCTCTACTCTGCTTTTGGAGTATTGTGTACAGTTCTGGTATCCTCAACATAAAAAGGACATGGAGCTGCCTGAGCAAGTCCAGAGGAGGGCCACGAGGGTGATCAGGGGGCTGGAGCACCTCCCGTATGAAGACAAGCTGAGAAAGTTGGGACTGTTCAGCCTGGAGAAGAGAAGGCTGTGTGGAGGTCTCATAGCAGCCTTCCAGTATTTGAAGGGGGCCTATAAGAATGCTGGGGAGGGACTCTTCATCAGGGACTGTAGTGGTAGGACAAGGGACAATGGGTTCAAACTTAAATGGGGAAGTTTAGATTAGATATAAGGAAGAAGTTCTTTACAGTGAGGGTGGTGAGGCACTGGAGTAGGTTGCCCAAGGAAGTTGTGAATGCTCCAACCCTGGCAGTGTTCAAGGCCAGGTTGGAAAGAGCCTTGGGCGACATAATTTAGTTCAAGGTGTCCCTGCTCATGGCAGGGGGGTTGGAACTAGGTGATCTTAAGGTCCTTTCCAACCCTAATTATTCTATGATTCTATAATCCAAAGTATTGAGTCTGCGTTATTAGGATGTGTATTTTGAAGGGAATCTAAGGAAGCTGTAAGTTTCTTACCTGTAACCTTTACGTTCTTGAGCATTCATGATGTCACCTAGTATTTCCTTGTAAAATTTTTCCCACGTAAGTCCCTAAGATGAAGCTTTTGTTTAATCCATAAACTGATTTCTGAGTCTTTTACACAACACCTCAAAGATAAAGTCTAAACTGTTGTGTGGTATTAAATGACTGATTGCCCACTTAACTAGATTTTCTCTGCAGATTTCTCTAATTATTTTTCAGTGTCCAGATTATTTTCTATTGTTGTTGTTTATAGCAGAGCACTTCTGAAACTTATGGACCCTAATGTTTGTGACATATAAACTATCTTTATTGAAGTCAGTGAAGCTCCATGAATTTGTGTCAACTATTGAGCTAATCCACGTTTTATACAGTTCTTGCTTATGGAAAAGGTTAACGTTTATAAGACCTTCATTGGATGGTCTATGAAGTGGTGTTTATTTCAGGGTATGTGTGGAAAAATATACTTCTGAAAGAGAAATTATGAAAGAAATTACAGTTTGGCTTATACTTTATAGAAATGATTTACATGGTGCAGAAAAGAAAGACAAAGGAAAATTTCAAACATTTTCCAAATCTCTACATTTTCAGATCCTTTCACCAAATACAATGCTGACCTAAATCTGCAGCCATACGACTCAAGTAACTCCTATTTAAAACAGTACTGAACTGATTATGACTCCTGAGTTTGACTCCAGTTCTGTAGCATGTCAATAACTTTGAGTGAAGTTGCTGAAAGGTACTAAGATCTTGCTGAGATAGACTCGGATCACAGGCTTTCCTTGTCAAGACACTTTTGTTTTCCACTTTTAAGAGTACAGAGTAACTGCTTTAATATTGCTTTTCCATCCTTACCCTTTATTCTTCCCTTATCTTTCTACAACATTTATGATAAGATCTTTCTTTCAGGACTGATTTCCCTTGCAGTCCAGCTGTGCTTACAGTTCTGTTTTCACATTCCCTTTTTCCAGATGTCTCTGCTGTCAATTTACTCCTGTTTTTACTCACTCATTTTTTTTCCCCAAGTAAAGATATTGCTACAGACCTCAAGATTTGTCTTTAGATAAATCTGTCCCCAGCAGTCATGACTATACATTCTTGTTTTTATTCTCAGATTAAAAACCAAACCTGAACTTTCCTTTTTCAGCTGTAGTTTTATTGTTAAATTTCCATTATTTTCTTGAGTGCCTTTGATCTGCTGGAATTTGTTTCTCACATCAGCCCAGCAGCCCTAATGTCAGAAGATAAGGCCCTGCTGATCATGTGCAGTTTTCTAACAATGTTAAGTTGAATTTTTAAGAGATTTGCAAGACAATCATCAATAAAGTCTAGAAATCAATATCTTAAAATAGACATAGTTTTAGGATAGCCATTCAGTATAGTTTTATAGGGATACAGGTTTTTAGGTAAAGTTTTACTTTCTGGTGCAAGGCAGTCAACAGCTCATAAATTGGAGACAGACTCATATGTAATGAAGTCTTCATAAGGTCCTCCTACTAGAATATAGAAGATTAATGAAAAACTTTGAAATTTAACATCCCAGTTCCTTATCCACTGTTATGATAAAATGAAAAGAGATTATTGTCAGATAAATAGAAAAGAAAGAAGAGTATGTTTGTGACATCTGCACTGAAAAAAGTAATTGATTTTAGATAGATGTTTTATTGCTGATGGAAGTTACGATCTTATGAACTAAGGAAGGAAAACTTCACTTAAAGACAGGTGGTGTTGAAGAAAATCATTTGGACTTTTCACCTGGCATTTTGGAATTCTTACATACTTAAATGTTTTTGGTGGTTTCAATTTAAGAGAGAGTCAAGCCTTTTAAAACAATGATTAGAAGTCGACTTACCATATTCTTCTGCTTCATAGTGGAAAGTTTCCAAAGTCTTTCCGTATTAAATAGCTGAGGTATTTCTGGAAGTCTGAGAGGAAATTACTACCTGGAGACAGCCTGTTGTTTTTCTGTTTAGAAACCTTAAAGATGGCCAAAATCCAGTTTTCCAAACCAGCTAAAGGATGCTAAAGTGAAAGGACGTCTAAAGGATGACAAGGTTATACAAAGGTTCTCACCAAACCGTGGGAAATTGGGAAAAAACTTAAACATTTGACGACCAAGTGTTTCTTATGAACTTGCTGAGATTTCAAGATTTTGATACATGCTAGGATCACCCAGAATACCTAAGTTGAAGGGTAATAGCATCTTACTTAACCTATTATTTTCAATTTTCTTTTCTCAACATAATGTGACCACTGTTAACGTTAAAATGTTCATCAATACTCAACAGAGTGCGTAAGTTGCTAAATACTTTATACTTACTATAAGATTAACTTTGATTTTCAGAGAATACCAAATCTAAATGAATAGTAAATGTCAATACACTGTCATATAACACATTGTTATTTTTAAATATAATTTGCATAAATAACTGAAATAAAAAAGAATTTTTTTTTTTTCTTTTAGCATGTTCTGCATGTTTCTGCTGCATTCTTTCAGCTGGGTGCATAACAGCATAGATAAGTACTGGGAGCTGTCGTGTAGAAAATAGTCTGATCATCACTGGGAACTGACAGAAAGTTCATTGCTTAACCTGCTTTTAGAATAAAGTTGAGCTTGGTAAATATGAGTATCCATAAGCTGGCAAGAGAATTTGTCTCTTCTAGCATTTCTCATAGTGTTTACATCAACATATGCTTTTTTCTCTCAGTATTTCATCACTGCTTTCTCTTTTGACCAATCTACTCTTTTGAGCAACCAGCATATGCTTAGGATTAGAACCTGAGGCTTACTACCAAATTTAGAAGAAAAAGAACAAGTGGATCTGAAGTTTCTATCTGTTAGGCAAGAGATGCAGGGACTGTTAGCAACAGAAGTGGATGTCTCTCTCACATCCCTTGTAGGAACAGAAAATGGTTTATTTGTTGCCTGTACACTGTAAACTGATAGACTTGATCTCTGAAATCAGTCATTAAAAGCTTCTACTTATCTACAAATCCTGGGTTCAAACCCCATTGCCAAATAACTGCTCATAATTTTTGTGACAAAGGTAGACAAATAATGATTGACACATTTTTCCATACCTCTATCTCTCTCTCCTGCTTGCATAATTACCAGCCAGGCTAAACATTTCCTGCAGGCAGGAAAAGAATCTACCATTAATATTTTGGAGATCCATTAATGCAGGTACTATCTGATTGAGTTTTCTGCTTGTTCACTTGGTATGTAACACTCTGTGACCTTGAAATATGAGCATTAAAGACAGGATACCTTATCTTGCTGCATGTCACTGTCACCAAATAAAGCTTCTATTACGGGTGCTTTGAAATGAGCTAGCGGTGAAAAAAGAACTTCTACTGTTAAGCCTACCTTAACACAAAGTCTGTGTTATTTATTTACGACGTTACATGAATCATCTGCACTTTCTGTGATAAGCCCAGAGCTGTGTGTCTTTCATTTCAGCTGACATTTTGCTGCCATTTGCCAGGCTAAGTAACTGCTGTGCAATCACTCCAAGCTGATGCATAGTCATTGTTTTGCACAAAATGGATATTAAACTCAGCCAAAAGACCTCTTAGAAGAATAATATTTGACAAGGTAAATTTTTGAAATTAAGTAGGTCTGCATCAAATACACTTTTTGAGATAGCTAAAAGGATTTCTGCAGTAAAATTGACAAACTATTTTACTTCTGTGCACATAGTAAAAAGAAAAAAAAAAAGAAAATTAGTTATGAGCAAAAAGGATTTTTTCAGGATTTCAGGGTACTAAATAGATTTTATTTGGAATTATATATTCTTAGCCTCACTTGATAAGATGTTTGAAAGCTGTTGCTTTACGAAGTCAAAGAGCTGTCAGCTACACACTTTTGAATGTCTTAAAAAGGATCTAATAAAATGACATTTTTCCTCCACCTTGAATTTGGGTTTTTTTTCCCAGAGACTTGATTCTATCACAAGGCAAATTCTTGATAAACTTGCTGTATTTCATGATTCTATAGCTTGCTTGATCATGCTCTAAAATAACGGAATCACCAGGTATGTTGTACATAGAGTAATTGAACATGTTTGTCTCTCTAACTGCAAGAGGCAGAAAATTGAGCACAATTCAAGGATAAGAAGTTTTGCCTGCAGTTGTTTAGCTGCTGAGAAAATTTGCTGATAAGTTTGCTTGGATACTTATACTCCTACTTGAGCCAAAAAATAAATAATAATAATGATGCAAGCTGTACAAAAATGGACTGGAACTGTCCACAGCTGACAAGCTACTGCTAGGTAGAGATTTAGAAACTACTGGTTAATAATTTATGAGCTTCTTATGCAGTACACTATGTAACTTTCATTTTTGTGTTCATGGAGCATATCAAACGTAAGGTGTTACTTGTAGGTCTGGACAGATTTTTCCCTTTTCTTTTTCTCTCTTCCAATCATTTGTTAAATACCTACTGTGTTATGCAAATCTGGGGATGGGGGGTGGGAAACACAAACAATTCTATCCTAAGAAAATGCCATTATGGCATTCACCATGACTTTGTGACATTTGTTGTTCTTTTGTTAAACTGTCTGGCATTTCATGAAGCCATGCCAAGACTAACTGTATTTTCATAAACTGTTGGTTTTGCCTATTAAATGATTTCATAGTGTTTTCCATGCAGGAATTTCAACATGGTTAATAACCTGTAACGACTAAAGCTTTAAACACATCCTGATGGGTCTCTTACCTGTCCCAGACTTAGCCTGAGACATAGATTTTAATGCCAGGACTCTGGGCATCCTATCCAGTTGAAACTGATTTTGAATGGTGTTAATGATGTTGGACGGAGCCAGCATTAATTCAGTCTAGCAGTCTAGTTTCAAACCCCCCAAAATATCTTGCCTTTTGCTGCATAGATTTCTTTTTCCTCCAGTTTGCAGCCTTCAGTGAATGTAAATTTGAAAAGGAGGATCAAGAAGTGCCTTAGCCTGACATCACATTCATTTTTACCTCCCTGCAGGATGTTTTCTGTTATTCAGCTACAGTGTTACAGTTCGCTGAAGTTGACATCCCCTAGCAGAAAGCCAGAATCAGTAGATTTCTACAGCAGTGTTAAGCAGCGGAGTGTCTGGGAGAGGCAGAAATAGAATTGCATAGTGAACATGCAATGCAGACAAAACCTGTGGGATGATCTTCTGCGTCCTCCACTGCCCTCTCACAGGAGATATGACTCAGAGGACTGACATGCTGTGGGTGAAGCACCCCAAGCACACTAGTCCCTAGCACTGTGTGCAAATTGAAGGAGAGCTGTGCACATTCCAACTTTCTGTCCTCGATGCCTCATGCCCAGCACAGCCTCCTACAGTTTTATGTCATCCTTCAGGACTTGCCAGAGGCTTGTTTTTTTCTTTAAAATCACATTCCTAGAGGCGTTTCTATGAGAAGGTGCACAATGGGCCCTTCCCATTAGGATGAGTTTTACAGCATATCTTCTGACTGAAGATTTAAATGAAAATCTCAAGATACTAATCCCTTGGGAATAGATTATGGATGCAAACACCAATCTGTGGTGGAAATGTTGGTCATTTGCTAGTCAAGTAAAAAAAAATTTGAGGCGAACAATCTTACGTGCTAGCTATCTTGTAAAAAATAATTCGCTTATAAATCTTAGCTATATTAATTTGGTTGTATTATGAAGGTCAAATGCAAGAAGATCCTTTTGGGTTCTCATCAAGTTAAACAAAGCTGTCCATATACTTACCAGAGTTTCTCCCTCCCTAAAAATAACACCTTTAAGTAACTAATTAGGGAGAATAACCAGGAATATAGTGAGAGAGACAGAGTAAACGAAGAGATCACATAGCTGCAGAAGTGAAGACTACCAGTACACTCTTTGTACACAGTTTCCTGTGAAAATAAAGCTCTAAAAGAGCTATCATAAAATGAAAGTAATATTACTAGATCAACTTATAAATACAGATTTATCTATGATATCTATACAGGTATAAATGAGGAAAGAAAGTCAAGCAAAATTGCAGACAAATTCTGGAATAAAAAAAGTTTTGACTGGTATATTGGTATTAGGCAAGTTACTTAACACTCCTTCTCCCCATATATACCCTATTGGATTTGCTGGGTAAGACATAATACATGATTTTCCTGTGTTCCTAAATTCTTTTCCATGGTGTGTTTTCCAGAATTGTGGTTTGGAGATTTCTGTGATTTGTAAAAATATGAAAAAAACTGACCTAAGTAAACAATATTTGTTCTCCCTTGTCTTACAGATATTATATTGGACTACAGGTTAACCACTAAGCAAGAGTGCACTTGAGGAAACTAAGAACATTAAAATACATCTCCAAATACATTAACTCTCTATCAAAATTCATATAATGTATAGGCATTGTTCTGGCTACAAAGTAGCTCACAAAATAGCAAGTTAAAGAACTTGTAGGAAGTGAGTGATAGAACAGCTTCTCAGAGACAAAAGAGTAGGCAGCCAGCAATGAGTTTTATTGATGTAATAATTTCATTTCCCGTTTATAAACGTTTAATTTTAGGTAGTTGCTTACAGACTTTGAATATTAGCCCAAGTCCATGGTAAAGCATATTTGGTTGTATGGTTGTACATTTTCTTCTTGGGTTTTTCTAACCACATGGTTTTAGATAATCTGAATATTTTAGGAACCTTTTTTTGCCTTTCATAAGCAAGCTATCAGTTCTCTAAAATGTAATTGTCTAGGACGATTGCTTTCTTGCCTTTTGAGGCTTATTTAATTGAAGCAAATAACTTGCTCTCATTGCATGTTCACTTGTGTAACATTGCGTGTGTCCTGGGTTCAGCTACAGCAGTCATTTTTTCTCCTTCTTAGTAGCTGGGGCAGTGCTGTGTTTTTGACTTTCAGTCTGGGAACAATGCTGATAACACCGATGTTTTTAGTTGTTGCTAAGTAATGTTTACTCTGACCAAGGACTTTCTCAGTCTCATGCTTTGCCAGAGAGGAGGGGAAGCCAGGAGGAAGCAGAGGCAGGACACCTGACCCAAACTGGCCAAAGGGGTATTCCATACCACAGCACGTCATGCCCAGTATATAAACTGGGGGGAGTTACCCGGAAGGCCCAGATCGCTGCTCGGGTCGGGCTGGGTATCGGTCGGCGGGTGGTGAGCGGTTGTGTCCTTTTCCCTTGTTATTCCTCTTATCATTATTACTGGTAGCAGTAGTGGTTTGTGTTATACCTTAGTTACTGGAGAGCTGTTATCTCAACTCGTGGGAGTTACATTCCTTCGATTCTCCTCCCCATCCCTCCGGGAGCGGGGGGAGGAAGGAAAAGGGGGGGAGTGAGCGAGCGGCTGCGTGGTTCCAAGTTGCCGGCTGGGTTTGAACCACGACAGCGTGTTATTTCAAGACTATTTTCACATGCTGCCATCAAAATTTGTGATTTCACCTGATGTTTCAGAAGTCTGTCACATGCAGTTTCAGAAATCTCAGTCCATCTGACTTTTATTCCAGCATACTCAGCACATACAGTTTCTTGAACTTAGTTCTTTTCTTAAAACAGCAATTTATACCATATACCCATAGGTTAGTGTGAACCCTGCTATCTTCCACTGACTTTGGATAACACAGGTCAGTAGAGACAGTCAGACATGGTCATGCAGGAAAAGAAAGAAAGGGAAAACACAGAACAGAAGGGTGTACTTCAGTCATGAAACAGCACCTGTTTAAGCTTGACCGTGTCTGTATTTTACTGCATTGAGTTGCCATTGTACAGAAAGTGCCACAGAGCTGTAAAAGCTCAACTACCAACATATCTGCACACCAGAAGGCTCACTGTGAGCATATTCGTCTTACTGAAAGTATTCCTTAAAGGTGACTGACACCTGAAAAACATTTACAAAGTGAGTCTAGTGGTTTTGTGAACTATATGTGGCCAAAGGAGATGTATACCTGAATTGCACAATGTCCTGTCACTACATGTTCTTGTAAAAAGTTCTTCTCCAGATTTCTTGTAAGTCCCCTTCAGGTATTATAAGACTGTTATAAAGTCTCCCTGGAGCCTCCTCTTCTCCATGGTGAACAAGCCCAACTCTCTCAGTCTGTCTCCCTAGGAGAGATGCTCCAGCTCTCTTATCGTCTTTGTGACCCTCCTCTGGACTCCCTCTGATGCTGGGAGCTCCAGAGATGAATGTAGGACTGCGGGTGGAGCCTCATGAGAGTGGAATAGAGAATCAGGATCTCTTCCCTTGACCTGCTGGTCACATTCCTTTTTATGCAGCCCAGCACATGGTTGATTTCTGGGCTGTGAGTGCACACTGTCAGTTCATGTTGAGCTTCTCATCAAAGAACACCCCCAAGTCCTTCTCCTCAGGGCTGCTCTCAATCCAGTCTCCAACCAGCCTGTAGCTGTGCCTGGGATTGCCCTGACCCAGGTGCAGGACCTGGCACTTGGCCTTGTTGAACTTCATGTGGTTGGCACTGGCCCAGCTCTCAAGTGTGTCACGTTCCTCTGGATCACATCTGTTGCCTCCAGCATGTCGACTGCACCACACAGCTTGGTATCTTTGGCAAACTTGCTGAGGTGCATCAATTCCACTGTCCATGTCACTGACAAAGACATTGGAGATCACTAGTCCCAGCACTAGCCCCTGGTCTCCGCTTAGACATTCAGCTGTTGACCATGACTGTGTTGTTTGTTGTTCAGTCAGCAGATGCTGTCCTCTTTATCTTTTCCTTCTTAATCCAAATAAATATCTTCTCACACACTTGTCCTTCATAAATCTATAGGTCCTGTCTAACTAATGTAAGGGATTTTTCCCCTTACCAACAGTAGCAGAGGCCTGGGAGAGTTCAAAAGTGGCTTTAAAGTTATGTTTGCTTCCTCTTAACATGTGGGTGACAATTTCTGAAGTATGGATTCTCTTTCATGTTGAGAATCTGGAATGCTGCCATCTGTTACCTGCAGGTAATTATATCTGCTCCTTTTTCATCTCATATATTATATTATCTCCATTTATGTACATATATAGGGTGAAATGCAGGATATATTTATGTCCAGTTGCTTTGAAATTAGATAGGTGTTATGTCACAATATTTCTGTGCAGTTATGGATGTTTTTAAACAAAATATTGTTACTGAAAAGAGGTTGAGCATTGCTCATGGATGTGTGTTGGAATCCAAAAGGTATCTGTTTTCTTACCACAACCAGAGGGTCTGTAAAAGGATAAAAAATAAGAGACTTTTCCATTTCCTCCCATTGTGCCTTTTCTCCTGGTTTTCTTACTGTCAGGTAAGACATTGCAACCTAGCCTATCCATTTTCTGGTAGTGAGTCTTAAATGCAGTTCATGTATTGCTATTCAGTTATCCAAGGTACAGGGCACTACGAGAGTAGCTTCACTTCTCTTCCTATTAATCATTATGTGATACAAATAATAGCTGGCAGCTTTTCTTAAAATTAAGTTAAACCACTCTGGTTCTGTTAGAAGTTTTTGAAACTTTTCTAAAATGCTGTGATAACATCAGTGTCCTCAACAAATTCTGCCTGTTCTAAGTTTCCTTTCTGCTTCAAATAGATGTGATATTTCTTCTTTCCTGTCACAATACAAAGGTGTGTTTTGCAAGGTGAGGTGGCTACAATAAATACATCTATTCATTCTTGTGAATAGCAAAACCTTTATGTAGGTTCAGAGACATGGCTGGAAATGTGAGTGAGAGGCATCTTGTTTTATTTACAGTGACAGGTAGACAGCAGGCAGCCAGCTGACTTGTTTATTTCTGTTCATATTTATTGCTGCATACCATAACACTGCAGCTGATTTCTAAACCTCTGCATTTTGTGCAACACAGGTTCTGGATACAGCAAGTGAGTCATTAATATTATAGGAAGACATTTCTTTGATGACTTTTATTATTTAAAAGTTCTGTGGAATGCACTAAATGTTAAGATGATAGAATTTCCTGTCTCCTGTCTTTTCTTCCTGCCTGTATTCAAACATTCTCTAACAAAAATGTTGCAGTTAGTTGCATTAGGAACTGCCTTGTCTTTGCTTTTTTTTTTCCCCACGGCAATTTTCAATTTGTCCTCTGTTTAAAGACTTTTTATTCATCCCTTGTGGTGATGTTAAAACAAAAAGAAGACATGCACAGTAATATATGGCCATTGGTACCACAGCTCATTGTCCTGTGTTGTTGATGATACAACCACAACCCTCTGCACTAGTGTGCTAGGTGCTGTTAACCTGCCAGCCTACAGAATTAATAATATTTCTTGCTCTCCGTGCTTTCTGCTTCCACCAGTTAAACACTTTCTCCTCATAATGCAAGGAGAGAACAAAAAAAAGCAGAATTTAATGAATATTTAAGTGAATTTTTCTACCTATTTTTAAATGATTTTTGTCAATGCTGATGGCTATTTTTGAATGCTTTGCTCTTGCCTCCATCTTAGTCACTGCAGAGTAGCCCATCCAATCCTTTTAAGTATGACTTATTCACTAAGAGCATTTCCCAGAGCCATAGCTTGTCCATTGCTCAGCTATTTATGCATCTTATCTGTGCTGTTCTGTTTCTCTCATGGTTTTTAATCAATGTATCTTTAAGTAAAGGACAGTATTTACATCTTGCATGGTAGCTGAAATACGGATTTAAAAGCTGAAATAACCATTCTGCTGGGGAACATGCACAAGTAGGTGCAACTTTAAAGAGAAACCAGTGTGCCAAGCCCACCTGTTATTGGACATACAATGGGAGTGTATGAGGGAGGGTGACCCCTTGTTCAGCTTGCCAGCACCAGACATCCTCTTGAACGCCTTGGGGTGCAATGGCAGGACTGGCTCTATGGCCCCCCAAAACTTGTCATGCTTATGAAGGAGGACAATTGCCTTTGTTTAAGACTCTCTTAGCACAGTACTGGCATGATCAGGGTCACAGCAAAATGTAAATGACACCAGCTAGTGCCTTTCTGTGGATGAGAATGAAAAATGAATGTAGAGGCCAAAGCTTTTTTAGTTCCATCCTTTCCTATAAATCTATGCCTGGCTACACATAGACAACAGAAAAAGCTGTAACTTCTCTTGAAGGAAAAGTTACATAACCCATAGGATTGTCATAAGACATGGGTCTTTTCCCTCTCTTATTATTTGCCAGGGAACACCATCTTTTCCAAAAAGTGTGTACAGATGGAATGGGATTTTTCAGACATGGTAAGGATTATCCTAAATCTTCTCCCACCAAAGGCAGCAGTAAAACTTCTACTTCTGACAGTGCCAAGAATTTAGGCCAGTTCTGAGAACAGTGGAAATCTTACCTTTGGCCTAGTTAGGTGTTTGGGTTTGTTCATGTACTAAGAGAATAATAAAATCTGTTTGTTGTTCTGCTGGAAAATAATTCTAAGAGAAACAGTATTCTTTCCAACTTTTCTTCTGATAAGTTTTACTATTAAATCTTGATTACTGAAGCATTTTGATTTGGCATGCTTTTTCCTAATATGCCTTTATTTTAAGTAATTAACCTTATGAAATAGAATGCCACTACCGAATCTTCTCTCTTCTTATTTTATAAATAATATAAAAACTCTCTGTTTTGTGCATTTCCAGGAACAAAGGTCAACCATTCTTCACACTGTAATGTTTTCAGTGAATCAGTTATTTACAGTGCAACTGAAAAGAGTAATGGTTTTCTTGAATATTTGCAATGCTGTTCTCCTAGTGCCTTAATAAAGATGAACAATATTTAAGTGCTAGGCATCAGGGATCCCTTTATTTCAATTCGCAAGGGTGCTTTTCCTATTGTTTTCTTTGGAAAAAATTATGTTCTGGAAGATTCCGCACATTGTTCTCCTAGCTGTTGATTTGGAGTGAATTAAAGGAAACATATTGTGATAGGTGAATAGCTAGGGAAAAAAAAAAAATAAGGTCTAACATTAAACTATAAGTGTTTCAGCTTCTTACTCTATCAAACCTTAGGGCAATATCTTTTCAATGTCATGCTTTAGTAAAAGTCTTTTTGGCCCATACATGTCTTTCTAAACAAGACAGACAAAAGCTTTTATTTTAAAAGTGAACAGCTAAGTGATTTGCCATACACATGCCATGAATAGTAACGAGTAGATTTGTAGTGTGTTCCTCTTTTTAATTAGCACATTGCTATAAGCTGACTGCTGTTGTCTCTGTATGGATGAGTACTGTCTTATTACAATGCATCTAGAAGACAGTACTTGAAACGATTCATGAAACAAGTTAGAAAGAAAATACAATAGAGTATTCCTGGGATTGGTTTAAAATATTTCAATGTTTTACTCATTTTTTTGTGGAAAGAATTGGCTGCTAAAGCTCTGAGTAAATCCAGTTATAGATATTGTGTTGTATTAGAATAATTTTTAAAAAGGGTTTTGTAAACACAGTAGGGAA
>NW_009913321.1:29430-41326 GCF_000696875.1 Nestor notabilis
TCCAGAGCTGGAATGTGCATATGCTGTTTTAAAATCAAAAGCATTGTTAATGATTTCTCTTGTTACAAAACATTTCCGTATGTCTTACATGTAATTGGAAAAGAGAGGGTTTTTTATCACATTTTTTATAAATCTATCTTATATACTATTTTAAATGCTTTTCAAAATTCTCACAGTTATTCCAGAAAGAGCAGAATTTTGAAGTAGCAACACCGAAATAAAAAAACGCTATGGTTAAAGGAAAGGGAGGATAAAAGCTTACCAGAAAATCTTGTCAGAAGTTTCAGGCAATGAAAGAATGAAAAAAAGAAAGGGTTGACAAAAAGAACCTGCATTTCATGGTCACAGCTGTACTTCTTAATGGAGACTTCTGGCAATTCATGAAAACATCCTCTCCAAGATAATACATGCCATATTTATTACACTAAAAAATCATAAGAAGATATCAAAGAATAAAATAAAATGTCTGAATCAATTTTAAATCTATCCTGTTGGAGACTTTCAAGCAAATTTGTTCATGAAGTCTTCTCACTCAGAGGATATTAAAGATTTTCTCCTAGTATTTTCTCACATAGACCTAGAAGACATCTGTCACCTCTGAGGTTTTTTTGCCTCAGGAATCCCTACTGCCATGTCCTGTGGAAGGTAAGTGTACAAGTGTGTACAAGGGTTCAGTGAAACCAGGAAAAGGGACATGCAAATCTCTGCTGCTGGTTTTGCATTTCTGCAAAGATGGTAATGGATCCTCACTAGAAAGGTGCACAAACAATCTCCATTACTGCACAATTAATGTGACCTCCTGAGTTACAATTGACATTAAAGTATTTGAGATACAAAGCAGGCTTTTAAAAGAGATTCTCGTGAAAGTATCTGTATTGTTCAAATGCCTACAGTGTGCTGGAAACTGTCCAGAGTGAACAGAAATGAGGCTGTCTTATGACCTGCGCTCTCTAGATCATGGTTAAATGTTAATGCAAATCCTTTTGTCAATAAATAATACAGAAAGATATTAGAGAAATTTACAGTACTTTCCTCAGAAATTCCTATTATTTGAAGTGACTTACTGATCTTCAACAAGTTCCACAGTAGAAGAATCATGAAGTTTTTGTTGTATTATTCATAGCAAGGATTTTATTTTTTTTAAATGAAACACATTAGGAAATCAGGTTTAAGAAGTGTCAGATGTGTAAGATAAGCAGATACCAAATTTCTAACAGTGAATAAGAATTTTTCCAAAATTATATGGATCCCAAAAGGCCATAGTGTTTTCATAAGACATATATGTATGGAATCATTCAGAGTGTAGAAATGAAGTGTGTACCTATATTTTCAGTTCTATGCAGTGTATGAAAGCATAAGAAAAAATACGATGCCTGTTTTTATGTATATATAAATAAATATATATTTACACATAGGTGTGCATATGCAGTCAAATGAATGTCTTTTAAAAGTAGCTAGTAATTCAGCACGGTTTTTTTTGGAGGGTCTTGCTTTCCAGATAGTACCTTTCTCGTCATCTGCATTATGACACTCAGGTTGCCAAATCCCATGTTGTTTTTGGATACCTTGTTCAAACATATAGAAGGAAACAAAAGATGGTTTTGTATTAGCTAAGAACTGATTCCAACTCATTGGTAATGAAGTACTGATGAATTTACAGACTGTGAGGAATGAAATGGTTCTAAATCCTTTCATATTCTAATATATTGTTTATATGTGACATGTATGTTGCAGAAAAATTACCCATCTTATGGCATTAAAACCATTTTGTGGGATTTTCATTCTGATTACATGGAAAATCAAGAATTCAAATACGATACCTAAGAAAGAACAATGAATGAGGAAAATACTGAATTATGCAATTATATTATGAATTAACAATTTTAAAATAAATTTGAAATTATTTTAAAACCTGTGTGACCTTTTCTGTAAAACTATATAGATGTACATATTTATATAGAATATATGTAAAATAAACATCTGTTTTGTATTGTCTAAGGTTACCAGATGTGAATTAAATACTGTCTCTAATAAGATAACATGCATGTTTCTAATCCTTCATGAGTGAAAAGTGTTGATATTTAAGTTGTCATTACATCAAACTGCCTTTGACCTCAGACAAAAGTTATCCAAAGGTCGTCTTGGAGGTGGGTAATAGGCTACTAGAAGTTCCACGTTTCAAAGAATCATAGAATAGTTGGGAAAATAAAGGAAAAATCGGCTTTGCTAGTTGGTTTTCCAAAAAAATGGAAACTTTCTGATACTTCTTGGAGGTTTCAAATAAAAGTCAGAGAAGGATAATGAGCAGAGACTGGACTGAACAGTCAAGCTGAAAGGTAAGTAAATATTTCACATAGATATCGGCTTGCTTTATATCATGTATTCATATAATTTGTCTATACAACTAAAACATGCAGCACCTATACTGAAGTCTGGCTTCTCCCCCATGAAGTACATCTGAGTGTATAGACACAGACAGCATAATGTGTCTGAAATTCTTCCAGAACTTGCTTCTTACAACACTTTGCCTACAGCTGTAATTGATAGTGCACCACAGTAATGTGACACCTTTCCTGCAAGGTCTTTTGTGGAATACATCTGCTGTACAGTGGAAAAACAAAATATGAGTCTTGACTGAATCTGGCAGTAGAAAGGACTCAAACTGGGAAACTGTTCAGCACAATTTGCATATTATGCAGATGAAAGCCTAATGACAAAAGAGTGTATTGGCAAACTCTGCCTTGTTACCTGGCAATGATGTGTATAGCAGCATGGAGTACCTAGACATGATCTCTTCAAATGTTATTTCTCAATAAGAAAAAATAAAATCACAGAAATGCAGTGAGAACTGCTTATGTAAAAAAAATTCACTTGTGACGAGTCACGTAATCCCATGCAACCCAAGTAATCTAGTTCACTTTGGGACACAAGCATTATGATTGTATGTTATTAATTCTGAATGGTGGAAGAGGGAAAGTAGCCAAGTGCTTACTGAATCCTCATTTCTAGTTTAAGCGGCTGCTTCTTCATCCTTGCTTGCCAGTTCTGAGTGTATTTCAAGGAACATTACTGAGAACAAAATCGAACACCATCAATATTAATGATCTGAACTAGGAAGATAGCTTTTAGTGTGCAAATTAATTACCCTAATCATAGGGTTTTTTGTATCCATTTTAATGAAATAACTATTTATTTCACTGAGTCCTGAGCTTTTCTTTTGCAAATAAGGCACATTTACATGATAAATACGTGAAATTTAAATGGCTGACTAAATTAAATTGAAGGGGAAAAAAGACCTTTTTAAATACAATTTTCATAGGAAAACCAGCTAGATTAATGGGTTGGTTGGCTGACTGGCATCTGTGATTAAATCTTTTTAATGTATGTCAAATAGAATTTAATGGACCTCAAGAAATGTCTACATAGTAATATTCAGGGTTTACTGAAGATGCATTTTATCTCCTATTATTGAAGTGTAGACAGCCGAAGGCATACTGTTTGTCTTTGCCCAGTATAGTATAGAGACATTACGTTTGGAAACAACAGTTACATAAATTTACATTTCTCCTTTCCTGTGTTGTGTGCCTTTTCTTCTGAAAATAACTTTATCTACTGGAATTTAAAACAGGAAACTCTATTCTAAAATGGTGGCTTCTGATTGTTTGCAAAGTATTCTGATGTAATCACCACATGCACATTAGTTTCATATTCTTGTTTTCTAACAAAGACAAGAAAGGAGGAAATGCTTAGTTCAGAAGGACTTTAAATGTGTCTTTTAGATTCTATGTGTTCTGAAAACTTTATTTATTGTGGCAAAGCTTTGACAGGCTCCATATTCAACAGAAACAAGATTTGAAACACATTCCAGCCCATTTTTTGATAATAGTCCTGCAGAACAGAGCATCTTTCTCTGCTTGCTTTTTTCCCAGTCGAGCCACCAGAGACATCTCCAGCTTCCTTTGATTTGAAATGATCAATGGCAGCTGCGGCAGACAGGCAGGGTGCCCCAGGCACAATGCAAACAAGTCTCTCTCCCAGCTCACTAGGATTTACATTTCAATTGCTGCCACATTTTTAAAGATAATTATAACCTTTTTATATTAATATTTTTCTCTGACGTCTCTGGTATTTTAACAACATAAATATTAATTTAGCACATCAAGGAGAACAAGCTTTCTTCACTGCAATTGCTCAAAATAAAAATCTCCCAAAAACACAGGGCGTCAAACATGGCATTACAATCTCTGGGCATTAGCCACACTTCGAAGGGGGGCTTCTGCTGGATTTGATTCTTCACAGCCCTGCACTGTTTTAAAGATTACCAGAGAATAACCTTTCCTTTTGACTTGAGATGAAACCAACCTGCTACAAAAGCAGAATGCGCTCAGTGTCTGAGCTGACATGTGTGACTTATGTAGCTCCAAACAGTGTCTTTACCATGGTGAAAAATATCAACTAGATATAGCTGCCTTGATAAAATTGATTTTCCTGGGAAGAAAAAAGAAGGAAATTGCTGCTGGTGGCACTGAGAATTTCTAGAGTTTTACATGTTGTTTCTGAAGTCTTTTTTATTCTTGTTACCCCTCCAGCTCTTTATATCCTTCACCTTTTGCACCAGGAAAAGCCATCATAATGTACAAACAGATGTTGCTTTACATACCCGGATCATATGGATCGTAGTTTTTATTTTGGTGGCTTGATCTATAAAAGTTTAACATTTAACATATTTGATTGATTGATTTTTTTAAGTCTTCCCCACCCCTTTTTTTTTTTTCTTCCACAGTTTCTCAAGCAACTACAACATTCCTAACTGCCCTTCAGTGTTGAGTATCACTTGCAATTTTTACATTCAAGCACATGTGTGGAAATTATGCATTTTCCATAGCAACAGACAATTAAGGGAAATTAATGTGTATTATAAAGAAAATTGATACCAGTACCCATCAAATGTTACAAGGAGGTCATTCTGTTGCTCTTCTTGTTAAACTGCAGAGTTACAATCATAGCTTTGGAATCTTTTTATGGGCAAGACCTTAATTTCCTACACACCAAAGCCATGAGCTTGAGCATCACTTGAAACTGACTTGGGGAAAAAAACTGCTCATGAAATATCTATGACTAACACATATGCTGCAAGGGGAACTTAGTGTATTATGTATGACCCTTCTGTAATTGTAAGGAAATGATATTCACTTAAATGGATGTTTATCACAGTTAAAGGTACACCTACTGAGACAGAGGTCATATGCCTAAAACGACACCGTTAGTTCACTATTTCTGGTCTTGTTTGGAAAGACTATGCCTTTTTTTTCATAGTTGTTTCTCCAGCGTATGTGATCTATTCGCATCTTAAAAGAGTCCCTGTCTTCTGTATTTGGATAACAAATGCAGTATTAAACTAAGTGCAATTCTAATATTTTATGCATGCATCTGCGCAATATCTAGACAACATATTAAAATTCACATCAAACCTAAATCCTTTTTCAGCTGCTATTGTTTAGGGCAGCTATAGATTTTTTTACCATTATTATTTGCCTTCATGTGTTTTTATTTTTTAAAAAATCAAGCCCGAAGGTCCTAAAGGGGATAGTTTTTTTCAGCTTACAAAATAGCTTCTACATTTCTGCTTCACCAGTCCTGTGCTGTACAAACCAGATTTTGAGCAATATGTTTTAGTTTGTTTCTTCCTAAACAGTAACATTTTTGTAACATGGATTTGGCTTTATTTTTCCATGAATACATTCTGAGTTCAGGGAGATATGTTACATACAACATCCTTCACCGAAAGCCAGACTCAAATGCAATAAATGAACTTTTTAACTAGTGCCACAGAGGTTTCTCTCTCAGAATTATGGGTCTCCACAAAGATACTTGAAACTTTCTTGCAGTGCTCATGAGAATGAACCTACAGCACTGCAAAGACTCTAAATCAAAGAGAAGGAAACAAATTTATTACAATTCAAATTACTGGAGGAGAAGTTGACAAATTTCAAGACATGCAACAGCTCCAGAAGTGAAGCTGAGTCTGGATGTTATTATGCTCAAGGAAGTGGGCCAAGTTCATCTTGGTCTAATGCTACTGATTTAATAAGACATCATCAACAGTACTGAAAGCAGCTGATAAATCTGAAAAAAATAACAGTGGATATTTGATCTTCTGTCAGACCAATACAATATTGACCAGCACAGTCCTGCTGCTCTATTGTAACAGACTTGAAGCCTGACTACCGAGGGCAAAGAAAGAACTGCAGATATTTCAGGAGAAATTTTTCACCCTATGACCAGGAGGAGATGGTTTGAAAAAGGTAGATAAATAGTCAAGTGTCAGAAAGCTCAAAAAAATCAGCCCATGTCCCGAATTGCTGAAGAAGCGCAGGCTTTGAGCTTTCCATTTGGCCTTCCCTCTTCAGGATGGACACTGGTCCTGTTCACACCTGGGCTTCTCCTCAATCCCTTCAATGTGTCATGCTGGCTAATAGGCACATAGAGTGCCTGCCTGAATTCCTTAAAGTTCATGAAGAACTTGTGGGGTTTTTCTTCATTTAAGTATAATATACATGAAACTCTGAATTCAAAATAATTCTTCCTTTTTCTTGTAGCAGCAACAAAGGAGTGGCTGTGCAATTGCATTCTATAGCAGATTCATTTTGTCTGCTGGTAAGAGACATACTACAGTCTGCTGATATAAGTTCAGAGAAAAAAAAAGAAAAAGAAAAAAAAAATCAGAGCAGTTCCATCAGAAATAGCTTTCATACCATGCACTAACCAAGAGTTATAATGGGGATACATCCATGTAGACAGGAATAGAATCTGATTTGGTTTTTGCAGTTCTTTTTTTATACAGCTGAGGTCGGAATATGGGTCTCTGAATTCAGTCCCCTCCATGCAATGGAGTGATGTGAAGGCTGCAAAAGATGTAGCATAACTGCACGAAGAAAATGTACAAAGTACAAGCCACTAGTTTTTTCAATGTCTTACCTATTTTCTGGAAGCATGGGTAGCATACTCCCTGTTCCTAACAGTTTCCAGCCCATTTGCCTGCTGTCAGACACTGCCAGTTGCTTAAAGTTCTCTTTACCTTCTGAGGTAAAGCAAACAGGAAAAAAAGAAAAGGAAAACTGGAAAAATATGCTGGACATAGCCATAGGAGGGTGTTACTAACAGTACCTATTCCTCTGATTTAGCTATCATATAAGAATTTTTTATTAGTCTTCTGTAGTGAAACATTACGTAGAAGGTCATAAGTTTGGTTGCAAACAGCCCAAGATGTTTTGATATTATGCCAGATACGATACTGATAGTGACAGCAGCATGAGGAGCTCTAGTGGGCACTGATAATTCAGTTGTGTTGCCTAAATTCCACGTGTACACCTTCAAGCTGCTTCAAGTTTTATCCTGAACAATCCAAGGAAAAGGGAAAAAAACAGTTTTCTAGATGTTTTAGAAAGCTGGAGGTAGTTAAAGCAGGTGATAAACCATTTTCAATCAAACCTGAAAAAAGAGGAGAATTCAAGAATCCACAAAATATGTCTAGGTGACTGAATCACTCTCTCTTCAAAAGCAGAGATGTTGCAAACTGTGCTTCACTGTTGAATATATTCTGACAGCTTAGACTACACACACCTCTTCTAAGCCTAGATTTTATGTAAATTAATTAAGTTAATTAGCAGACAACATTGAACTCATGCCATTAAACCTATTCCTGTCCTTGAAACAGAAGCGAGTTTTCTCAGCAGAGTCAGAAAATGGGAAAAGATGTTGTTTTCTTTGGCTTTTTTTATCTCTTATGAGGAGATACTATATCTTCTATCCATCTCGCTACCTAAACAGAAGCAGTAAGAAGTCTGTTGCTCACAAGCATACATTTGTACCAGGCACCCTCCAGAAAGAGTGCCTCCCCATCAATATGCTGCTGTCTGCCAACAGCAGTGATTCTTTTTCAACAAACATGAACTCCCTGCACTTTTCTTTTACTCTGTGAACATGTAGAAAACCAAGAGCAGAGATAAGAATCAAAAATAAGAAGAGTGAGTGCCCAGCATGATTTTGAAATATTTTATCAAACAATTTTGCTTGAACATGCACATGAAGATAGTGGCTCTGTGCACACTTTATATGTTCCTTAAACACATAAAGATACACAGCTTTTGTGCGTCATAATGCTCAGAGTGCTGTGGAGATAATGCTTCAGTATTCTAACTATACAGATTGCTAAAGGGATATTCTTGAGGTTATAATCTCCAAGACTGTGGGTTTCTTGTTTGTTTTTTTTTCTTTCCAAGATCAGTTAAGGAACATGAGTCCTTTTCTTCCTGATATTGTTTAATTTTTATCTTGTGATCACTTTAGGGCTTTACCTGCCTTTGTGGTATGGTAGTGGTGAAAAATTCAGGAGAGAGAAACCTCAGTGCAGTACAGTTCCTAAAACTAATTTTTCATGTATTCATGTATGTAAGACTGTTAAAATTGCAGATATTACCTATCCTAAGGTGTGAATTAGGTGATATGAACTACCTTTTAAAATCTTAGTGTTTGAAGCAGGTACCTAAAAAGGACCAAATACCCCAAATCCTCTGCAACTCTGCCTTTCAAATTATATGTTTATCTTCATTATTTTACACTTGCAGCGTTACCTGTAAAGCATTCTAAACCAAATAGTAATTTCCTTAATGGCTCACTTGGAGACAGTGGAAGGAAATGGAATACTGAGCCAAAATTGCTAAGGACAGTCCAGATTTAAATGATAAGTCTCTTCAAAATGTCTGCTGAGGACAATGGGACAATTTTATTTCTGCAGCATTTAAAATTAAATACCCCTAAATAAACAATCCACGTACTTTGCAGAGGATATTTCCCTTATTCTTGGTCCAAATCATGACGGTAAATACCGTTCGTACTACCATTTTATTTCATTTCAGAATCACTCTTTCAAAGCACATTTTCTGATTGTTGTGATTTATGAGGCAATGGCTCACATGACAAAGCAGTGTTGTACTCCATGAATTGGCTTACAGTGTATGTGTCTAACCTGCTCCCATTGCTAATTGCCATTAAATATACAGGACCCCACTGGATCCAGTCCTCTTAAACTAGGTGTGAACTGCTCTTTGCTTTCTCAGAACCACGCTTCTAAGGTGCTTCACCCCTTGCCAAAGCAGACATGGCCTGAAGCACTGTGAGCTAGAAGATAGTGCAAATCTGAATCTCCTGCAAGACATGGCAAAAACTCTAGTGACGTAGGCAAAATGAGCATTCTTGCTTATTAAAGTAATAATTCTGACAATGGCAAATAAAATGGTGGTGGTTCTTAATGATTTTGTTTCCAATTAATTTCACATGCACAGTTATAGCGTGTACCTTTTGGCAATATTTTATTTTTAAAGATGACTGTAGATGATTTTCTACTTATTCTCCTTTTGTGGTTTGTGGTGAGGTTTTGTTTACATTTATTGACCATTCACATGTACATCCTAGTTCACAACTCAATTTTAATTAAAAATTCTTTCCTCTTGTAAGGTTGGTGACTTCTTTAAACGCTGTTTTCTTCACTACTCAGAATTTCCCATGTTAGCCTGAGTCTACCTTTAGTTTTAACAGCTAGCTTCAGTTCATACACATCTATTGTCTTGCCTATAAGAACTGTTCATTTATTTATAAGGTACCATCAACAGAGATGGAGCAAAAATGGACAACCTGAAAGTCATCCTGAAACAGCAGCAACAGATAACAGGTTGGGACAGCCCATTATTTTATTACCTAGAGCCATATGTCAAGGAGTAACAAAGAAATCACAATGATATACTGAAGTTCTGTTGTGTATATAGTCTGAGAGAGGTCTACTGAATAGCAAACCTTGAATAATAAGAATTAGTCCTTGAGTATTTAATCCCAAAAGATGACACAAAACAGAAAGCAAATGACCCTGCAAATTAGAAATACGTTATAATTTCCCATCTGTATGTATTCTGCTAGGCTAGCTACAGCCAAGAGCTTTTTAATCTTCTTCCTGAAGGACACTTTGAAAACTTACCAATTAAGTATTATGCTGTGATAGGTGGAATATAAAAATGTTCATGGAGGCGATGCGGGGCAGGTAAGTGGAAAAAAGAAATTGCAGAACTGAGCTACAACAAAGTGTTAGCACACATGCATATTGCAAACAACTAGAAGATCAGACAGTAATCACCAGTAATACTGGAAACCTCAGCCTAGGCTCCTACTAGGTCTTAGGTTTTTGGAAGTATAAATGTATAAAGTTGAATGATGATTTTCTTTGTGTCCTAATAAATCTGCTTAATACCCTATCTCTTGCTGTATATTGTCTACACCCACACTAAGACATGTGCATACACACACTGATATCTATCTGTGTAACCTGGTTGTACTTGAAACCAGTTCCTCCTAGAACAGCTTCCCTGCTGTATGGAGGTTACTAGTACTGTTTCAGCCATTTATACATCTCAGATGGACTTAAAGAGCCCATTCTTTTGCTCAGTAGGAAGTCTTAAAGAAAGGTTTGCAAGTGGGGTCTAACAGCATCTTAAGAGTTTATTGGGGATTTATTTTTTCCCCTGTCAGGCTAACCATTTTGGGATAGATTTAGCCAAGGTCTTGAGACAGACTGTCTCTGGCTCAGCCCTGGCCTGCAGCAAGCAGTTCCTGCAGCAAGCTAGCTCACACAGCTTGTAAAAACAAAAGGAGTTCTTCTGAGGAAGCTTATCTGCATTAAAAATACTTGATTCTAGATAGTTGCAGTGCACTGACAATTCAAACTAAAAGAATAACAGTGGATGAGAAGAGCAAACTTCCAACTGTGAAGCAATTATAGTGCTGTTGAATGGCTGATTGCTTGTGTGTGGTCCCTCAGTTCCCTATGTGGAGTGCTTATAGTTTTGCAAGTGGACAAAATAGATTGGAATGAGTGCTGTCATACACAACTGCCAGCTGTTCCACTCTTAATAAAGACACTATTTAGCTATTAATACTTCCCATTCTTCTCCACTGTGCTTATTCAAACAAACTATCTTTCTTTGTAGAGAGGGTGTGACTGCACCTGTTCTTGATTTGGGAATCCATGGCCTGTGAGAAAATGGTTGGTACTCTTCAGCAGCGGTGGTTTCCAGCCAGAGGTCCATGGAAAGACCAGACAGAATAGGCTTGCTTTTCCAACAGATTTAGCAGATGATGTTCTAAAAATATACAGGCTAGCTTCCTACTGCTTGTGCTTATGCCTTTATTTATTAAATCAGTGAGTTTGCTTTTAGTTAAAGACCTTTACTCAGCACTCAAGTTTTAATTTTCAATACTTCATAGGAATAAAGAAAAAGTGGTAGAATAAGTAGAACTTGAGGAGATTGCTTAAGTTCATAATTTGTATTCAATTTTCCTGGAAAATCAAGTCTTGATTCCTTGTATTTTGAGGGAATGGAAGAAAAAGGCCAAGTCTTCTAGCAGCATAAGACCATAGCAGCCAGCTGACTTTCATTAAAAGAGGTTTAATTTTAGAATACATGGAATATTTCCATCTATATGCACCCCCTAGAAACTGTATTTTGTTGTGTTGGTAAAAGAAAACTGATGCTAAACTTGGCTTTAAACATAAATCCATACAGAAATAGCCCTAAAAATGTAATTTCATAAATTTGCAGTGATATATGGCTAGTGCTTTTTAATAAGCCTAGATGCTAGAAGGAGATGAAGGTCATAGGTGGCTTGTTATGATCCCAGGTCCTTTATTTGGCTCCACTAATGACCTGTAACATGATCTTGGGGAAAGCCTTTCCTTTTTCTCAATAGAAAAATGATACTGTTATCATGAAGTTCAAATGTGGGAAAAGCCCACAATAACTGCCAGTGATGGTTTCCTAGGTTATTGTCCTGGGTTCAGCTACAGCAG
>NW_009913322.1:0-394 GCF_000696875.1 Nestor notabilis
GGGGAGGGGGGACACGGTTTGCCCGCTGGGTGCGCCCGGATGCTCCCGCTTGGAGTGAGGTTTCCATGAGCCAACTCCACGCGAACTCCGGGAAACTCCTGCCTTGGGGCCGGCAGCAGCGTGGTGCAGCGTACAGGTTGCTGTGCCTGTTTGAAAGACGCTGCTGCACGTTGGCTCTCCTCAAACCCGGCCAGGTGCGCGCTGTTTCCTTCCTGCTGTGAAACTGTGCTTGATGTCCCAAGAACACGGGGAAGGCTTTTTGATCATAACTGGGTGCTTTTTCTTTCACTTCTTTTATTTTCAAGTCTCCTTTATCAGATCTTCAAAACAAAATTTTTCCAGGCATTTACCAGCAGGTTTGGTTTTTGTTTTTTTTTTTTTTTTTTTTTTTTTC
>NW_009913322.1:425-30891 GCF_000696875.1 Nestor notabilis
TTCAATCCTGGAGTCTGTGGTTGTCAGTTTCTGAGCTGCTTCTTGCTGTGAGCATGACAGGAGAGGGGGAGGAGCTTGGAATGGGTAGAATGCATGCTTTTGTCCGTTCTGGCAGTAACACATTCTTCTCAGTAAATCCCCTCTGTAATTTGGCAGCTTTCATCCATGAAGTGCACTTTTAAAGGCATATAGTTAGTTGCTTTTTCATGATCTTTAATGTACATTTGCCTGACTCTTTATGGTATGCTTCTTGGGGTACAAAGTAGCTGAAATCTGTTGCTTTAGCAAATTTCACCCTCCTACCTTTATTGAGACCACAACATAAATTGTTGCTCTACTGCCAGCTCATTGGCACAGAATTGTTTTCAAGCAGAGCATATGTTTTGAAAAAATGTATAAGCAAGAAGTAATGCAACTTGTAGGTGATACCTCCAGCTGGACTTTTCTCATGGTAATTGTGGGTTTACTACTCTAGAGGACACATAGTACAGGGGCTGAAATGCTGTGCACAGCGTTGGTTTTGTTCACATCAACTTGTGGCCTGTTTTTGAAAGAGAGAAAGAAACAAAAGGTTTTGTACTTTGTCATAGTGTATCTCAAGAAACTGATAATAATGCTACTTAATTTGTACTTTTGATACTGACATAGAATCTGGTGCGTAGGGGAAACGATTACTGTTGTTCTGCTTTCTTTCCTAAAATACATGTTGTGCTAGAAGGGATTTTGTGAAAGCAGCAGAAGAAAAGAAAATAAAAGATGGAAAAGCACTAAGGGTCCTTTGACTCAGTACCCCTGCTGTTGCAGTGGGCTATGTGCGTGGTTAACAGGGAACAAGAACTTAGTGATAACACTTCAGCAATAGGGAGAACTCTGAGATGGCATTGTGGCATCTGGTTAACTTGTCTGTGAATATAGACTGAAGCAAAACCAATTCTTCAGGCAAGAAGCCATGCTGCCTTTAAGGTTTTGCTTCTGCATCTTTGAACTCATTGGTATTATGTGCAGTATTGAGTCCTAAATCATTCCTTAGAGCTGTATCTTCCCCTGTAGACTGATGCGCATGTGTCTAAAGCATAAGTGGGTGTGAGTGGTACTTACTTTTAAGTTACGTGAAGTTTCTAGACACTACGAAGTTGGAAAAGGCTTTGGTCACCTTTTAATTACAAGAAAGTTGTAGAAGTAAAGAGCAATGATTTATATTCAAACTGAAAATAGCTGTGTTACGTTATAATGGATAGGACATTCAGCATTTTACGTGGGTGG
This sequence comes from Nestor notabilis, assembly GCF_000696875.1. Lineage (NCBI taxonomy): Eukaryota > Metazoa > Chordata > Aves > Psittaciformes > Psittacidae > Nestor > Nestor notabilis. The sequence continues at coordinate 1,689 of NW_009913322.1, forward strand.
GAAATTGAGAACTGTAATAGTATTATGAGAATCCAATTTTGGGGAAAGTTTTTTCAGGTTTCCCAAGTTTAGTGCAGGAGTTTTTTAATATCTCCTTGGTAAAGTAAGTATTCACTCAAATGGTAAATACTTCGTGTTTTTAAAAGCCTGGTTACTTTTCCATGCCTGCAGTGTAGGGGAAGATGGCGCAAACTGCCCACCAAGAGCCTGCATTCTGACTGTTCTTTATCTCATTGCTCTGTGGCAAGTTGGCAGACCAGAGCTGGGACTGGTGCCTAGGGCTCTCAAACAGCAGAACGAAGTATCACCAACTTCATGACATTGCTTAATAAATTAAATGGGCCAAATCTTTAATCTGCTTAATGCATGCTTATGTAGTTCATCCTCCTTCCGTCTGTGCATCAGCCACTGAGAGGTCAAATCCTGGGAATCGGCAGTTTTCCCTGTGGTCAGGCACACTGCCCTTCATCTCAGGTGGCTGCACTGCGTGCTTGCTGGTATCTGGAGGTGACCAGGACAGGCATGTCCTTGTGTTTGATGCCTTTTGGTACCAGGCAATGCTGTGATACGAGCAGTCCCTATGTTCAGGCTTTACAGACACTGTTTCTTTGGCGTGTTATGTGCTCACTGCTTCACTAAAGTAGGGGCCTTTGAATCTCTGTGGGTTCAACTTTACAGGATGTGTCCTTTCTACTAATTAATCTTGAGGCAGCATGAATAAGCGTGTTTTAGAATGGAAACCTTTGGGTTCAAGGCAGGCACATAAATGTGAAAATAACTATAAATTTTATGATAACCCCCAGAATGGGTTTATATTTTGAAGATTCTGTTTAGATGCAAATTTTGTTCATATTTGTTGTTTTTAGTGTCTGTATTTTAATAGATGAAGGCTTGTTCTCTGAGTGGAACACATAGGATGAAGACTTTTCTGAAGGAAACTGAAGCCAGAGGTGGGCCAAACTTGCGGTTTCCTAATCCATGGGAAATTGTGACATGTTAAAATTTCCGTTGTATTGGAATTTCCTTAGACAATTTCTTTGGAAATGTTAGAAATTAATTTGGAGCCTGGCACCTTATGGCTAAGCTCAGACCAGTGCTCAGAGCGCTGCTGGGCTGTCAAGCCTACCAGAATCCCCAGTGCCTTGCAGGGACCTTGGAAACTTGCCCAGGTCCTCAACTGTGGGAGTAGAAATTCTGATAATGTTCCTGTTATCAGGGCTTCAAGGCTTCCATCTGCAGGCTCAGGAACTTGAGACCTAAGCTGAAGAAGGTCCTCCCAGGCTTCTCTGCTGGAGGCCTCTCTTTTGTTGACCTGGAAAATCAAGATCCTGTTGGGTCTTTGAAATATTGTGGGTTCTCAAGCTAACTGTGCAAGCCCTTGTGAAACAATGGAGCCCTTCCTCTGTGTACAGGGCTTGCTGCCCTGGAGTTGTCAGGCCTTAAATCCTGGGATGGTAAGCCTGGGAATGCTGTCTCCAAGTGTGCCTCTTGGAGGATGGTCCTCCCTGGCAGCTCACTAGGCAAACGGAGCTCTCCCAGAGAAGGAATGATTCAGTTAAGCATTTCACAGAGCATTTGGAGTTGGATGAATTGGCACATCATGACAACATTACGTTTTTGTTTCATATTGAGAGCAGTGTGTGGGCATGTCCCTGAAGTATAAGGGCCCCTACTGCGGGAGTGAATACCTTGGGACTTATGACTGGTGATACAGTGGAGTCCCAGCAGGGCCAAACCACCATTCTCACCTAGGCAGACCCACCTTTGAGAGAAGCTCAGTGGGTGGTGTTCCTGTTCCTCAGCACCAGTTCTGCATTTCATTTTGCAGTGATGAACAGAGGCTTTGGAAACTGGACTGCCCTGGCTTCCTGGAGGAAGACCCCTCCAGCAAGGAAGAGTTGCAAGTGTGGGAGAAGCCTGTTCTGCTGCTGTCCTGTTAAGCTGAACTTGTGGCTCTGTGAAAACCAATTGCACATAGCTGTGCTGATGTCTTTGCGTATCGCCATAGCTGGAGCTTCACAAATTTTGGCAGTTAACTTAATAAAACATAAATGGTTGATTTTTTTTTAATAGCCAGTTGACAGAATAGATTTTACCCTGTGACAACAGTTAACATTCTCTTGCCTTCCCTTGCATTTAAATGGGAAGCATGCTTTTCTACCCTTGCTTCACGCCATCTGGGAAGTGTATATACACAGTTGAATCTTGCAGTGAAAGTGCCAGTGGTCCATTTATAGTAATGGGGAGAGTGCAAGAGTTCTATATTTTTGTCTTCATTCTGTGAGTGAGCAATTTTAAGAAGTAAGTCTGGTTAGCACCTTCTTTGTTGGGACAGAGACTTTAAAACATGGTTTTCACAGAGAATAAACACCATGAGAATGTGCAGCAGCCTCTTGTCCTCTGCACAGGAGACTGTTATTTACTAGATAGAAACATGCCAAATAAATCTACTCGTTCTCATAACTGTGACCTGTCATTCCAAATTCCTAGATCTGTAACCATGAGAACAGCTGACAGCTTGCTAGAGAAAAATGCAGTTCAGTTCTTGCTTGCAATGATATCAGTCCAGAAACTTTGGGGGATAGCTGTTAGTGAAGCTTATTTGGTTTCACTGATGATCTCACCATTATTTTTCACCATACCAAGCACCTTAAAATGGACAAACATATAGAGAGGCACTGACACTTAATAAACACAGACCCAAATTTTCAACTAGTTTGGCTCAGGGGTGGGTTACATAAGCTAATGCAGTAGAATAGAATTGTTATTTTTAAATGAAGAATGGGAATGAAGGGATGACATAAGTAAGACTGTTAATGGGCTTTTAGCCCACTTTCCAGAGGAAAGAAAGCTTGTGTAATCACTCTATCAATTCTATTTTCACAACTTTAGTAGATTTCAGCCAAATTTGGCAGTGGCATAGACATCTCAAAGTTTCTTTAAGAACTCTTTAAAGTTCTACAAAGATGAGTCTCTGCGTAGAAGAGAGGGAAACAAAGTAAGTGAATGCCTTTTCTTCTCAGGGGGAAAAGGTGCAAGATGAGTTCAGCAGTTGTCTTCTGTTTTGCTTAACTAACACTTTGGCATGTGCATACTGAGTAGTGGACCAGTGCTTGCTGCTTGAGCCAGCCACAGCAGGTAGTGCCTCTTGTCCTGAGGGTAATTAGGGGAAAGCATGGGAGGAAGCATCCAGTGCTGAGGGCTGGTGAGGTTAGGAAATGTGGAAGGCACTAGCTGAGGGACAGGGAAGGAGGGTGAGGAAATTGCAGGGGGATGTGGAAATGTGAGTGGGATTGGAGTGTTTTTGGCAGTAGCTTACAAGGGGACAGTGACAAGCTGTAGTTACTCTGATAAGGGTGCAGGGCAGTAGCTACCAGTCAAGTAGAAACCAGGCTTCATTAGTTTGCTGCTCATGGAACTACTAGTTTTAATGGGATACATTTCTTGTTTCTTAAAAAACCACGCTGATTTATAATGACAGTCTTGTATGCTGATATCTTTTTCTTGTGTAGTGAACAAATATGAGGTGAACAGCAGAAGAGTACGTTCTGCACTTCCACATTGCATGGTTATTAGGTTAAAACTGAACTGGGAGCCTTCTCTCAGCTGGAGGATGGTTTCTTCACCACTTGTATGCTCAAGCAGTGGAGTATATTGAAACATCAGCAATATCAGTTTCAGGTGCTAGTCTCAAAAGGAATAAGGGTAGTGGCTGGAGCAGTAGTTTGGAAATTCTGCATGGCTGAGTATTTTTGGGTTCTGACACTTTTACCTATTAAACTGGTGTGGTGCTCATTTAAAACATGTTCATCCTTGTGTGGGGGCTAACATAGACAAAAAGAACCTCTCAACTCACATCTAAGGTTTATTATAAATGAAATGTGTTAAACTGAATCAGTTTAATTAAATGTAATGCAGCTTAATACAGCTAATATTTCTGGAAGCTGAGAATGCACATTATGTTTATGCGGTAGATAGCTGTTTTGTTTAGCAGTGACTGAGAGAAGAGCTGAGGATCATCATACAGCATTTCGTGGTGATTGTCTATAAAATGTGATGGCAGAAAATGTAATATTATCCTTGCACATCTTGGAAGGAAAAAGTGCTCTTGTCTTACGTACAGCACCAGTCAAGTCACTGTTTGTCTCTCTTCTACCTTCTCTGTCAATGTAGTTTTTGCAGAGAAAGGGGGCTGAGGCAGGAGAAATTGGCTTGTCAGTCCATCTTGCGTAGCGTAGGTTTAGATTGCATTTTTAAGTGCTCTTCTCAAGATTCTCTACCAACAGAGAGAATGTTTCTCTCTAAAAAGCTCACAAGTTGGGCAGGATGGATTGTCTCTCCATTGCATAGCACACATGAGGAAAAATACCATTAAAAAAGAAAAAGGCGGGGGGGGAGGGAGGGAGGGAAGAGAGTTAGTCTCCATCAGCTCATTCTAGGCAAAAGCATAGGGAAGGGGAGAGGCTGCCTGTTCATCCAGTGTCAGACTAGTAAATACATTGGTATATTGTTTCTGGTGCTTAACTGATCCGTTCTTATCAGAATGCTTTCTGGGGTTACACATAGCCAGCAGCATTTGGGTGGGTTTTTGTATCTAGAAACGCTGAACTTCCCACAAGGAATGAAATTCTCCTTTACTTTCCAAAACATGGAAATGTGAGACTGATGATATAGCACTTACCCTGAACCAGCAGGTGTGGCTATTATGGCCTGTTATCAAATCTTCTATTCCTTGGCAAGCTTGGGAAGAAGTTAGCCAAAGACCAATTGGCAGCTCATTCGAAGCAATATCATAGACCTGGCACAATCCAGATTTAGAGCTTGGGACAGAATCTCCAAGCCAGTTGATGACTATAGCAAGCATGACACAGATGCTGCTTTGTGGGAGCTTGGCATTAACCCAGAATGCAGGATCACTCCTTATCTACAGGCTGGAATATCCAAGTAAGGTGGTGCAGTGAATGCAAACTCTGAACTGTTTAACCCCAGCCTACCAGTATCACCTTTATATTACTCACATTCAGCTGCAATCTGCTATTCCTCATCGGCTTTCTGACCTCATCCATACTCGAGCCATGTTTATAACAGAGGTGCGGTTACAGGTCATAAAGAATAGCTATAGGTACATGTTATGTCTGCATGGAATGGGAACTGAAATGTGTGATTCATCAGTCCACCAGATGATTACCTGTTTTGCAGGAAGTTGGGATGTCGCAGAACCGTGTGAGTAAGAAAGCTAGTGGCAATGGCACAGTTTACTTATGATGTATCAGAGGAGGATACAAATTGCTGTAGTCTTCATACAATTTTCATATGAATGAGGGTAATGTCTCTTGGTAAAGTACATTGAACACTGCATAGAAAGAGAATGCTTTTGTTTTCCAGTGATGGTAAGAAATTATTGTTCGTTGTCAACGTAAATGCTTGTCCCCTGGTCTCTGCCTCATCCTGATATGGATGATACAGTCTTAGCTTTAGCTGCCTTCACTACTCTGAGCTGCTACAGAGAACACAGCTTTCTTTGTGTCTTAGATTTTTTTTTTCAAGCAGCTCCATACAGTGGAGAACACTGCAGTGTTCTCAGTGATGTTCACTGGGGACGGCATGTCATTTCTCTGCCCTACTTTCTTTGCTTCCTGTGGTGGAGTGCAGAATCAAATATAGGTTACTACTACTCACCCTTGAGGTGATGGCGGTCATCAGAGTCTGTAGGTAGTGCATACAAGGAGCTCAGCTGTGAAGGGTATGTTCCCATCCCACTCTTCAGACGCACGAGGCGAGCTTGAGGAGGCTCAGCTGTGCATGAGGCACCAGGCAGCTGTGACCCAGGTTTGCCCAATACAAGAGGGACATCTCTCATTGGGACTGAAATGCCTCTCCAGGTACAGCACCCCTTTGAGTGTCCTCTTTAGCACAGGCATGTCTTCATTCTCCTTCTGACTTCAGAGCTGGAAAGGGACTTGTTACAAGGGTATGTAGTTATAGGACAAAGGGTAATGGCTTAGATTGGATATTAGGAGGAAGCTGAGGATGGCGAGACACTGGCACAGGGTGCCCAGAGAAGCTGTGACTGCCCCATCCCTACCAGTGCTCAAGGCCAGGTTGGATGGGGCTTGGAGCAACCCGGTCTAGTGGAAGGTGTCCCGGCCCATGGCAGGGGGTTGGAACTAGATGAGCTTTAAGGACCCTTCCAACCCAAACCATTCTGTGATTCTGTAACTCCAGAGTATGGGTCTTACTAGCAGAAATGTTGAACACTTGTACCTGCAACTGAAGTTAATGGAAGCTGTTCTACAACACTGTTCAATATCGTGTAGCACCAGGTATTAGGAAAAGCAAAAAGTGACACCTCAGATTGGGATTTCAGAATTAGTGGGTAATTTTCATATTAACCTGCTGTATTTTCCCTGTAAGATAGGAGCAAAACAGTTCGTGCAACAGAGATTGTGAAAACAAATTCATTACAATTTGGAAAGTGCTCTACTACTGCAGTGGTGGCTGTCTTAAACTACCACGTATACAACTTAGTAATTATGTTCATGGTAGATTCCAGTAAGTGAAGTAAAAATGGTAAAGCCACTGAGCACAGAATTAAAAAAAAAGCTGCTTTTTATAGAGTCAAGAATTGTTTGTTTCCACTGAGTGAATAGGAACCACAATATGTTATTATGAAATTCAAAACTATATCATAAGCTCTGCAGAAAAGGGCAAGTGTTGCCACAAAGAGGATAAGTAACTAAAGTTTGCACCTAAAACTTCAATTCTGAAAATTCTTAACTTTTCATTACTCAGTTTGGTTTTGGGACGTTATTAAAGTTCCAGCGCAGACATAAGTCTGCATCAGAACAGGTTGCAGCAGTGGAAGGTGCTGACACATGGCAATGATGTTTCATCCACCATTTCCAAAGTGTGTGCTGCAGAATAAGCCAGAGCTGGGAGGCCCATTTAACATGCCTGTGCTAAAGAGGGCACTCAGAGGAGTGCTGTACTTGGAGAGGCTCTTCAGGCCCAGCGAGAGATGTCCCTCTTGTATTGGACAAACCTGGGTCACAGCTGCCTGGTGCCTCATGCACAGCTGAGCCTCCTCAAGCTCGCCTCGTGCGTCTGAAGAGTGGGATGGGAACATACCCTTCACAGCTGAGCTCCATCAATCCTTTGTGTGTGCTTTGCCCAGCAGTCTCCACAAAAGGTAATTTCTAAAGACTTAACGAGCATCTACTGCAAATGAACTTGTTCTTACAGTTTGCCAGATTTAGTCAGGTCAGCTTCTGCTCTTCCTGTGGCCTGCTCCTGCTCTGAAAACTCTCCTTTTGCCAATTTCGGGCTCCTTTCTCGAAATTCAAGGTCAAAAAGCTTTTCAGAGGACTCATCAGAAATTTTGTAATGCCACCAATACGTATGTTTTTTGAGCCTTGGAAACAGCTGAAGCTTTGTTGGAATTGTTCAGCCTGAAGCAAACAGGTTTTGTCCTTCTTTGAGGTGAGTAAATTTAGAGCAATTCTCAGAAGAATGAGATACACAGAAACACTTCTTGTGTTTTGGTGGCTGTACAGGAAATCTGGCTTTTGAGACCCTGATCTTCTGAAAGAGGCAGAGCTAGAGCAGGTCTTAAAAGGTGGTCTGTGTATTTTTCTCCACCGCTGTATGCTTATGTGATGCTGTGATAGAAAGGATAAAAATCTGTGTGAACAACGTTTGTGCAGATCAGCTGTTTGTTATCTTTTGTGAGGTTTGAGTGGGTTGTTGGCTAAGAGCACTTGACCTGAATGTTCTAATGATGATAATCTGGGATTGCTGTGGGTTCCCTCCACAGCCATTCCCACCCATGCATGTTCTGTAGGAACAGAGGCGCCGGTTCCACAAAGGGTCAGCTTTGTTCAGAGGCAAATGTGATCTGAAGAAACTAGGAAACCTTCCTACGCTCCAGCTTTCGCTTTTCATAGCGCAAGATGCTGAGTGTCAGAAGTTTGGGCTGATTATCGGATACAGTTTGTATTGTCTTGCTCTGTGGAATTTAGAAAATTCAGGATATTTTTTGCCTTCGTGCTAACCCAGAGGAGTAAGCAGTTAAATCCCCAGGTACTCACTTCAGGACAGGTTGGGCCGTTCTGTTGGAAATCCTCTGAGAAGATTTTAAAGTGGAGAGTCTTGACTTCCAGAGTTGCTTTTGCCTATCACTTGCTCATGATGCCACCATGGCTACCAAAGGCATTCAGCAGAAAAGATAATGAAGCCATGTTTTAAATACGTTAGGAAGAAGTGAGTGTCTGGAGTTCTCTGGCTTAATGATCTGCATGGATTTGGGCACTAGTCAGGCCCCTGCAACAGTTTCATTATTTGTTTACCCAAAGTTTATAGGAAGACGAAGCAAGAATATATGACTGCCTTCAGCAATGAGATGAGGGTGGGAGGGAGGAAGTCCTGTGCTATCTAATAGCCCTGTGCTTGGTGATCACTAAACCAGCACTCTCCAAGTGTTTCTCAAGCAGTAGGACTGCCTGATGTCCTGAGCATGGTTTCCCATTCCAATATTAAGATTGGAGTGGCAGAAAACTAATGTGCTTTGGTTTTTTTTCCTTTATCCCTGTTTATCCATTAGGATTTTCTGCATTATCTTTAGAAGTATGTCTTCTCCCATTGCCATAGTTGTGTGTGTCGATCCCAGTCTGCCTTTTCTGTCCTCTGACTGTATAGGCAGCAGTCCTGTCTGGGACAGGGATGGCTATAGAATGGACGTAACCACGTTACCCATTTTCTTTTTACTTTGTTTTCTTCAAGAAAAAGAGCAGGCAAGGCAGCAAAATTAGTCTTGGCTTGTGAAGTAAATTCTCTGCATGGCTTGTTCCCTTGTGTGCAGCATAAGCCATAAACCACTTGCAAATGATATTTCAATGTCTGTCTTCTCTTTGTCTGCTGAGCCCTAAGGTATTGATGTTGGTCACTCTTGGGCTTTGCTACTGATGCCCAATCTAGCATAGAAGCTGCTGCTTGCTCCATATTTAGGGAGGCTGGTGTAGGTGGCTGTGCGGGATATGGGAGTGTGGCTTGCAGTTCTGTTGCTAGGAGCCAACAGTATTAAATTCTTAAGTTTTATAGAGGTTTTAGTCTCTTTTACTATGAGATAAAAGTTTTGGTAGATAAATGGCTGTGTATAAACTATACCCTGTTTATTTTATTTTTAGGTGGGTCTTAATAATTAGCAATTGGTGTTTGTGTTTCTAAAAAGGTGGGATCTCCAGCATCTTGAGTGTAAACACATGAGTTTACCTTCAGGGCAGAGGAAACATACTCTGTACAACACATTCACTATTGTTCAAACACCCACGACTCTTCAGGAAGGCAGATGCCTTGTTTCAGTTTCAGTCTTTCATTGAGTCACTCCTGCTTATGTAAGATCTGAATCTGACTCTTTCTTAAGGCAACATTATGGAAACTAAAATGTTAAATAATCCCGTGTCTGCAGGGACTGCCTGCTCCTCATACGGAGGAGGAATTCACTTTTATGTTGCTCTGTTATCAGAAATTCTCTTCTGATCTGTAGTTTTGCTCAAAGGAGAAGTCATCTGTTCTCTGGATTCCGTACATAGTTTCTAGTCTACTTGGGGCAGGGAGAGTTTCCCTAATCTTAGGTTTGCTCCAAAACCAAACAACTACCTCCAAAACCAAACAACTATCAACAACTACTCCTATGGGGGAAGGTGAAGGATCCCCATTTCCGTATAATTTCTGGATAATGATGGTTTCTCCATCATTTCCATATTCCATTTATGGGCTTCCATCTTGTCTGGGACATTGGCCTTACTTGTACTGTTGTGATGCTAACTGAAATAGGACTGTGGTTTTGGTTTGTGTTTTCTGTTGTGTTCTTTTGGAGGTGGTGTTTTGGGGTTTTTAATACTTCCAACACAGTGGTTTGGAATAATCTCACGGTTACTATGTTAAAGCTCAGAGTTATTAAAGTGACTGCTGAAGGATGTGGCCTTCCCCTAGGTAAATACCACACCCCGCTAAATAACAGTGCCTATCATGTGTTGACACTCACATTCCATTGCAAAGGGTGGACTGTGTTTGAACAGTGGTGTACGTGATAGGTGAAGTAGTAACTGCTTATGCTTCTTTAGAGGAAAATAGAGGTGTGAGCTTGGAGGAGACAAAGGAGGAGAGAAGAGATGGGAGTACTGGACTTTATTTTGTGATAGATTAGAAGAGCAGATGGCAAACTGTTACCAGTGTATGTCTGAGCTGGTTTTTACATGACGTTTTTAGACTCTAATAATCTGTTTCACTTGATGCTATTCCTGCTTATTTGAATACTTGAATGCCTTATTTACGTGCCTCTAATTTCGTTTGCAAGCATTAATTACTTGAATTGTTCAATGGTGTTCTGAAGTGGAGCTATTATAGCCTGCAGTTGTGGGAACTGGAGCAGAGGAAGGGCATGTGTCTGGACCCATCCTGGAGCAGTGAAGTTTGCTCAAATCTTTTGTAAATGAGTGTTGGATGTTTTGGGATGTTAGAAATTGAATTATCATGGTAGGAAAGAAAAAAGTTATGTTAAGTACAATTTAAAAATGAAGACCTGTCAATAACCTCTTTCTATGTATGTGTATATATATGTGTGTGTACAATAACTTCAGAAACCCTGAATTACAGACAAGTGTTGGTGTGAGGATCTTAAGTTTTTAAATGAATGTTTTAATACCTTTTAGGAAATGGGAAATAAAGTACAGAAAAGGGATCATGTCCTGTAGGACATAAGAATCTTTAGCTGATATGCTGTGCACACTGATTATGACCCATCTTGGTGCCTGTGACGAGAACTCCTTTAAAAGCATTACAACTCACTGACACCGGGATCAACCCAGTTCTATCCTGGTGGCAAGTGTCCCTTGTGAGTGAGTGAGACCATGGTTTTACAGGCCTTTGTCAAGCCTGTTTGAAAACTCCTGGATACCCCTGGAAAGCCCTTTTCTGATCTCTCACCTGACTCTTTTGGTTTTGTTACGCATTAAAGCTATTTACTCTTGTCCTTCCCAATGGACATGAAGAACAATCGATTGTTCTTACAGTTGTGAAAACTTGTGTATTCAAGACAGTTGCCATGCTTGGCCCTCTCAGGATGAATTCTTTCAGCCTCAGCAATACAATCTTTGTTATTCGTCCCTGAACTTCCTTCCATTTTGCCAAAACTTTCATGGAATAGTGACCAAATGGAGCACAACCATCACAGATAACCAATGGATTCTTACAGCAACCTGAATTCTGTCCTTGTGTTTCCTATCCTTTCCTACAGGAAAACATGAATTATAGCACAATAGCCTTCCACTGTTTGTGTTACTTTCTTTTCAGGCAGGATCTCAAAGTTATAAGGGATTTTGGGGCCCTTACACAAGGATATGTTGAAACTATAGTAAGCTTTTAACATGGCTTCGTTAACCGAAGCTGGTAGGAAGAGAGGAATCTTTGACCAGTTAATAGAAGTTAGTTTTGCAATTTCTGTCTGATAGTGGTTTGTGGTGAATGGGGAAATGTAATAAGGGTCAAGTGTTAAAATTTCCTTCATTTCTCTTTATCTGCTCAGGCTGAAGTTTCTCCTATAAGATCTGAGTCCCTGGGGTGTTAAACTGGTGGTGAGCCTAGCCCTGAGCTGCTGGGCAGGCAGGATAGATACGTGTGTGTGTGCCTGCACCCCCTCAGCAAGTAAGATGGGAGCACACACTCAGCTTCCTTCCCAACTCCTTGGAGTTCACTCAGGGGAGATCAGCTTCTTGAAGTCATTTCCTGGCTTGTGTCCAGAACACACTCTCTCTTGATGTTATGCAGAAACTACACCTGATCTAAGTGGATTGGCACTTGTCGTGGTACAGTAGGATTTGAAGTCATATGCAGTTCACAGATGATGTGTTCGTGTCTTAACAAATTGTGCTTCTGTTTTAGGCTGAACCATAGGAAAGTGTGGATGTGTTTGGGTTTTAAGTAATCCCAAAGATTCATCCTGTTTGAAACTGGTAATTGTGTGTCCTACCTGAGGGCTCATTTTTTCATCTAAAGCGTGTTGTCTTTCTAGATGTCACTTTCTTGTGACTATGGTGTCAGTGACCCATGACAAGTTGAGGATGAATGGAGGATGGGCAGAGAATCTCAACTGCTAAACTGTGGCATAGGAAGTTTTTGAAGACCCAAACTGCAGTTGTTTTGGAGGTTAAGAAAGATTTCTTTCCTTCTGCCTTACCATCTGCTAAAGTGATGTTTGATTTACCACAAAATTTTTGTGAGTGATGGACAGCCTGGATAAATCTCAAATGTCTGGGCTCTGATAGTGACTCAACTTTCCTGTAGTGAGGAACTTTCCATTTACTTCTTGGATAATAACATTCCAGTTTGCAGTGAGACTGATGTTCTGGCAGAACCCTGGTAGGGGCAGAACCTCCCGTGGTTAAGTTTTCCTGTGCTCAGCAGGGACATAGGGCAGAGCTTCATCCTATTAGAGAACCAGAGTCTTTCAGAGCAGAACACAGCACAAACTGCAAAGACAGAGATAATGGCCATGTTTAATGCCTGCCCTCAAAGATGGACATTTCGATATTCCTTGAGACAGAAAATGTTGATTCTTACTGAAATAAAATCTGTCAGTCAACAGTGTTGGCTTTTACAACATCTCCGTGAGAAAAGCGAAGGAAACTCTTGTGACAGTGCAGCCTTAAAGCTGTTTAATTCCTTGACTGTTTTGACTTTTGGCCTAGGAATGACATAAAGGTGGTAGATATTTCACCTGGTAATGATCAGAAACAAAATGCCAGCATTGATTCCTGCAGAACAGCCAGCACACTTGTCGTGAACCCAGGACAACAGTGCAGCTCTTGATGGTGTTGGCAGGAAGGCAAGCAATGCTTTCACTTCTTTGCACTTCATTTTCCTCTGATTTGGAGATGGACTCCTGGAATTATAGGTAGAATCCAGCTGTGGAGTGAGACGTGGGATTTTGTGCTCCTAGTAAATCAGTCTGATACTGACTGTTTGTTTCTCTTTCCTTCACTTCTTCCTTTAGTCCAGATGTAGTGAATATCCAGAGAGCTTTACCAAGCATCCTAAAAGGGTAGCAAAGCAGAACAATGTATGCATCTTGCTGCATGGCGAGGCACGATAGAGGAGAAAACACGGGAACCTGAGCCTTCTGTCTTGCTGTGCTTTCTGCTTATGGCATTAAGTGTTTCTCATGACTCTGAAGATTTAGCCCAGCCTATCTTGAGTGTGGTACAAACAGGAAATGAAACCCCTGCAGTCAGAGGATACACCTGCCAAAGGCTGGTGGAGCAGCTGAGGCCCTCACCCATGGTTGAGTGCAGAACCGGAAGCATCAAGGGCTAAGTACAGGCTGAACACTGTTTCTTCTCAAAGGTTTGGAGGCTGGATGGTGAGAGGGAGGGATGAAGGTGTAGTCACAGTTTGCCTGGCAGTCTGATGAGAGGTGCTGATCAGGAAGTTGCTCATGTAGCATGCAAACTGCTGTTCTCTAGGAGTTCTCCCTTGCTGTGGATCATCAGTCTTACAGCTCCAGCTGGCACTCGTACACCGTAGGAAGATCAACTGTGTGACAAAGCAAGAGAGTGTTGGTTCCCTTGGGGACTGAAGCAGACAGGAGGTTGGTCAAGGCTCCCAAGGCGTCTGACACATGGAGGTTGCTCAGTGACTTCCTTCATCAAGGACATGGTATATTGGTACATATTCCCTGAGTGACAGCTGACAGCATTTGAAGTAGCCCTGGCAGAAGACCAGTTGCAGTGATTTGGCCAAATTATCAGTTGATATGGCTGGCATAGCACCTCTGACAGGCTGAGGAATGATGCTGTTGCATGTTAGGTCAGGGCACAGACTTTTTAAGGCCGATGCTCATACATCCCGACTCTGGGCTGGGCTATCCATTGATGTGAGTTATCATAGAGCAACATTTAGGTTCTGGCCCTAATAAGCTTTCTGGTTAACCATGAATAATCAGTACTGTGTGGACTAGGGTTTGTGTGCATCAGGAACCTGTTCACTTCCCAGGGACAAGAGAAGATGAAATGTGGTAATAATGGGGTGAAGTCAGTTGCTGTGAGAGCTTCACCCTATCTTAGGACCTGCATCAAATGTTGGGCTCAGAAATCTAGTTATAAAGGTTTGTGTGAGTGTTTGCTCACATACTCCTGTTGGAGCTTGCTTGGGAAGCATTCATCTTGTTGACTTGCTCTTTCACCTCCCACCCATTGAGATCTTTGTCTTGATTTGTGATTCATGTCTGATTCAGCCAAGTGGGTAGGAGACTTGGCAGCAAGAATCTTCTTAGTTTGAGGATTCCAGAAACCTTTAATAAGGGGCAAAAGCACAGAAACGGCTGCTGAAAGTATGAAGTGGCTTATATGACAAATTCAGTGATATCTTTTTGTTATTTGGGGCATTTTTGTTTTACTTACGGGCAAATCTTGCACCTTGCTTCCCAGCACAAAGCTTTTGTGGATATTGAAGTTAAATTTCTCCCAGCGAATAAGGTAAAAATGACATGGATGCCTCACTTTCTCCATTGCAGTACAATGACTTCTTAGGTCTTCTAAGTTTCTCCAAATACCAAATGATCCCAAGCCTAGGAGATCCCAAGCTGTTGTAGCCTGGACAATTAAAAAAGCCATGGAATTTTGACTGACTGCAAAGAAGAGCTTTTACTATCTGCTTTAGATATTTTTAAAGTGTGTGCATATATTTGTATAAATTGCTAGAAGAAAAAACAAGGATAATTATAATTTGTTATATATTTGGCATAAAAATGTCTGCTGTTCCAGGATCTGGATCTGATCAAGTCAACTGCCTGCCTCTTTCAGATCTACAAAGACAACTCCACTAAGCCTCAAACTGAAAGAACTCAAACTCAAAATCCCTCAGTAGGCAAATTCTCTGACTGTAACCAGAAAGATACCACGTTGCTCAGCAACTCTCATTATCTTTTAATTATTTTTGTTTTATATATAACATCACTCTATTCTCCGTGAGATGAAACCATCTGGTTGGCTATGCCAGAACTGTGCTCCCTTGAAAAACTGAAATCCCTAATAACCTTTGAAGCTGGCTGCTGCAAAGCTGCACCCATGGGAGGCTCAGTGCTTTGATGGAAATTAAGCTGATGATAACATGTCTTGGTAGAATATTGTAATTTTGACAAATCAGTAGATTCTTTGTTAAAGTGTTTGTGATTCTATTTTTTAATAGTTTGCAATTACAGTACTGTAGTTATTAATTCCATCCACACAGAGAAGCATATCTAATTACAGGGTAATTATGCTAGTAATTGCTGTGGTCTGCTCAGAATGATTTCTTATGGATAGTGGCTGCATTGAGGCAGATGAAAGAAAAGTTTTGTTTGGGCCAGGTTTAGTTCATTATAATAAGATGTTCAGTAGCTTTAGACCTACATTGAAGTTCTTTGCCTGTGCAGGTCTGATATGTCAGGTCAAAGTGAATTCAAATAAAGTGATAAACACCACTGAAAATGAACAGTTATCTACAAAACCCTCAACTGTCTTTCTTACCTTAGTTTATTAAAACTCAAATAAAAGAGCTTGAAAGATAGTGGGTTTTTTTAATCCTTTATACTATTTTACTCAATTATTTAATTCAATTTAGAAAATGAAATTAACTCAGAGGGTTAAAAACCCATTTTATTATTAAGAAAGTGTATATACTATTAAAAGTAAAACAAATAATAATAAAGCTGTAAAACATACACAGAGTTTAGAAGGAACAAATATTAACAGAGAGCCATTCGCAGGACTGGACCCTACCACCTGCTCACACTGCTGCTTCCCACAGCTCTCTGAACAACCTTACAGACCTCGTGAGGATTTGTTGTGTCACTCAGGGTAGTATGGGTGCTAGTGTGTGACCCAGAAGGAAGAGAAGGGGCGTGATGGGGAAATCACAGCAGAAGGGTGAGCCACTGGAGAATGACTAGCACTGTGCATGCATAAATCATACCCGATACCCAGCGTAGTAATGCTTAGTGTTAACTGAGGGCCTGCTCAGAGAAGGCAGTTCCAGCTAATGGTCTGATGGGTTCTTTTCCAGTCACTGTTGTCACTTCCAGTCACTGTGTCCCCAGAGAGGCCAACCCCCATCACCTTCTCACCTGCCTGCTGCTCGCTTGCATTGTGTTGGCTGAGATTGCCAGGCACGGCGTTGCTCACTGCTCTAACGTTTTGGGCACACCATAACAGAATTATTTTAAAACACATGTAGTAACCTTCTGATAATTACAGTTTTCTGTACTCCTTGCAGCTCCCTGTGGAGGAACCTTGTTCCTCCTGGGAGTTAGTGAGACACTGAGTAGGCAGTGGCAACAAGCATTATGGATCAGATATCAGCCCCCATGTCCCAGAGTGGCAGTATTTAGCCTAAAAGTTGTGAAGACTCTAAGAGAACAGTAGATTATGACGACTGACAATTAAGTATTCTTTCTTAAAGCCTTTTAGGGGGGAAAGAAAGATCACAGAGAAATTTCTCACTATCCTTTTGTTTCTTGCTGTCATAATAGCTCTCTGTAGGCTTGCGTAGGCTTCGTACTAGTGCACAAAAAAAGACAACAGGATCTTGGGTAAAGAAACTGCTGAAATTTTCCTGGAAAAAAAGACTCAAGGGTCATTGTTGACTGTAGTCTAGCAGAACTTCCATGAAAATTTACCAGCTCAGGCAAGAAAGTACCCCTCCCCTGTGCTGCTGCTGAATAAACCTTTTCAGGGGCCCTGTTGATTTATGCTACGTTTTGGTGTGCCTTTGTTCTTTCACTGTAGTTTCAAGTAACATGCTGGGATTATTAAAACTGATAGATTGTTGGGTTTTTTTCCTGAAGAAAAGGGTTTTCTTACCTTCCCTTCCTCCTCTCCCCCAGCTTAGCTGTGCTCTTAATTATTGTAATTGCTTCATTTAGGACTCAATCCTTCAAATTCTTCTGTATGTTACCTATTTGTCAGTGCTTGCCTGAGGGTAGTTACATGTGTTTAAGGGGTGTTCATAGAACTGAGATCTTTTAATTATTTCTTTTTTCTTTTTTTTTTTTTTTTCCATTTTACCCTTTTAAAAGGAAGAGGTTTTACTTATTTTTCCACAGAACAGCAGAGGATGGTTCAGTCCCTATTCCCCAATGCCCTTAGGAATCAGAGTGGCTCTCCTGTCCCTGAGGGATTCAGGATATGCTCAGAGAAGTATTTCGGCTGTTCTACACTGCCTGTAAAATAACAGCAACAACCAAAACAACCACCCCTTCCCAATTCAGGGAGTCTGCACTAATCTGTTCAGTGAGCTTGGCTATTGGGATGTTACAGCTCTTGTCCTGAAATGGTGGGAGAGTTTCAGGAAAGCCTTGTAATTCCTGGGGGTAAATTTTGGGGATTAAGCACTTGAGGCCTGTCCCAAAACCCCTTAAAATGGGTGAAATGTCTTCCAGTGAGTTAAGCGGGTTTTTCTGAGCCAAGTCCCACTGGTGTGTTTGGGCAGGATCATCATGGCTGTGCTTCTGCATACTAGTAACTTATGGAGTTGTGTTCTCATCATGAGAAAAAGCCTGGAGAAAGCTGTGCTCGCAGAAACCAGTGGCCTTCAGTTACTGCTCATCTTTGCTGTTTCTTAATGGATAGACATGATGGCAACAGCTACCTTTACCCAGGGTTGAACATATTGGGAATGCCTCATCTGGCCAGTATCTTGTCTGCATCTGCCAGTGCTAACACAGCACAAGTCTCCCACATCTGCTGCATGGATGTATGTTTCTTTTCAGTACTGTGCTTCAACTTCAGAAGTGTGATTCAGAAGTGTAATCCAGATACCACAGATCAGCGGCAGATACCAAGCCACAATCCTGTGCATCCTATGTGGCTGCATTGTGGGAATCAGTTCTGCTGTTCTCCTCCCCTGCTTGTTTTGTTCCTTTGGTACCAGGGACACGATTCCAGTGGCACAGCCCCTCATACGGGCTAACCCGTTGTCAGGAAACAAGCTTTTCCCCTCTTTAGCATTCCACACCTTTTATTGCTTAAAGACATGTATATAGTGTGGCAGCTACAGTTCACATTGAGTAACTTACATGCTGAATCTAACTGAGAATGTTAAGATTTCTCACGTTTACCTCTTGGCCCTTTTGGAATGGTTTCCTTTTTCCTACTGGAAAACTCTTAAGTATATTGATCTCAAGAGGCATATAAAACAGCATCAGTGATGTCAAGAGCATCTGATTCAGGCAATTCTGATACAGATATATGAGTTTTCTCTGGATATATGTGAGTAACATTCACTGGTTGGATATCTAGAAATACATGAGGGCTTGGAGAAATCCAGGCAGAGCGAAAGGTCAAGGAAGATTAAGCAGGAATCTAGAAGCAACAGGGTCTGAGGGAGATACAGACTGCAAATACAGATGGGCAGCGGTAGCAGTCCTCTTTACCATTGCAGCATAAATCAGTGATTTGGAAAGCACATAATACCATTGCTAACAAAGAGGAAGAGATCTTGCTTTAGAAATAGAAGTGAGAAAGATTCCTCCTACAGCAAGCACACAAAGTTTTCATCTTCCCACTCACACCACTGCTCCAACAGTATGCAGCCCCGTTTGCATCCTGGCAATCTGCATCCCGAGTTGAGTGAGTCTGGGGGAGACTGGAAGCTGTGGTAGGGGAAAGTGTGGGATGGGTCTGGAAACAACCCTTGCCCTCCTAGCTTGAGCCTCAGGCTTTGCCTGTGTTGTGGGGAGGGCGAGTTTGTGAAGAGGTTATTTAAAATAAAGACCTATAAATAAAAATTGTCAGTATCTGTTTACTGGATGAGTAGCTTGAACACACTTATCCAAGGCAGCTGTAACCTAAGCAGCCAAAGTCCACTTGAGCTGGGGCTGATTTTAGCCCATTGTCTCCTCTTCACACCCACAGTACAAATAGAAGCTGCAGCTCCTTAAGGCTGGGTGGGAGGGAGGAGGCAGGAAAGCCTCTGGAGTGTGGTGTTGCATTGACAGTTGATGTGCATTGCTTGAAAACTCTGCTTCTCATCACTTCTGGAGGTAGCAGTTTGACAGCTCATTGGGAGACAGGGTGCAGTTTGTTAGGAGTGGGACATTATGATGAGTAGGATCTTCATCGGAGAGTTATGGAGCGATGCTGGCTTCTGATTAAGGGATGGGGAAAAAGCAGTGTTACCCTGAAAACTGGGCTGGAGTCTTCAAAAACTAAGTCTTTGGCAGGAGTTGCGTTCACAGGGATCATTTTAATTCAGAATGTTTACTTTCAGCTGGTCTATAAATAACTTAGGGATGTGTCCCTCTGGAGTAGAAACAGCAGAGTAGACTGAAGGGCTTCTGCTATTGGAGAAATCTGGCACATAAACTATATGAAAGCAATTCATCTTTGCTACTTGAATAACAATATTTTTATTGCACTTTCCTCCAGAAGGAGGATATGGACATTTGGAAGTGGTGTACAAGAGTCTCTTCATCCTCACTCAACAGCAGCTAGCTCTGTGATGGAGCCAAGTCACTGTTTAGCACTGCAGGCTTGCAGCTTGGTGTGATTTAAGGCAAATAATACAGAATATAAAATCCAAATAATACAGAATATAAAAGGGTCATTTAAACATGCAGAAGGTACTTATGAAACTGGGATTGAGTTAGAGCTAGTCACATCTGTAGTGTTGCAGTAAGTGCAACAGAGTCTTCATGATTCCCAGACATCCAGGATTTCTTTTGGGGAGCTTCCTCTCACTGATGCAGTATGTTTTCAAAAGCATTACTGCTGCATGGGCAATTACATCAGACCAAAAGTGACCGTTGCAGCTTGAATGGCATTCAAAACCAAAGTGAAGTAGGAAGAAGCAATCTTATTTCAGAATAAGTATGCTCATAGAATCATAGAATGGTTTGGGTTGGAAAGGACCTTAAGACCATCTAGTTCCAACCCCCTGCCATGGGCAGGGACATCTCGCACTAGACCATGTCACCCGAGGCTC
Organism: Nestor notabilis; assembly: GCF_000696875.1. Classification (NCBI taxonomy): domain Eukaryota; kingdom Metazoa; phylum Chordata; class Aves; order Psittaciformes; family Psittacidae; genus Nestor; species Nestor notabilis. The sequence continues at coordinate 21,702 of NW_009913322.1, forward strand.
TGTCCAACCTGGCCTTGGACACTGTGAGGGATGGAGCAATTACAACTTCTCTGGGCACCCTGTTCCAGTGTCTCAGCACCCTCACAGTAAATTATACTGTTATGTCAGTTTAATTTGCAGCATAACTTGAAACTTTCTTGTGAAGACAAATCCTTCAAAGAAGGATCACTGGTGTCTGTGAGTTCACATATCCTCATGGTGCATTCTAAGATAGCTGCAGGGGTTTGCCCTCACACAGTGACCAACATTGCCAGAGGATACCTTGTAAGAAATGTGGTATAAGTGAACCAGTATGGGGAACGCTGGCCCGGTCAGAGTATGATCTGGAGAGCTATGTTTTATTTTGTCTGTGTATCATTGCCTGCAGTTTCATTATTAGTTATTTTTCGCTTCTGTAAAAGTAGTAGGAGACAATAAAATCAGGTATCTTGAGCACCTGAATCATCATATTCATGTTAGAGAAGACATGGCAGTTTTGAAAGTGGATTTTTCAGGTGACCTAAATGTGTTTTCAGTGAACTTGATGCCTTCCGTTGACCTTGGCGAATGCCAGTTAGACCATTGATAACCACTTCTGTAAATGCAGCCTAATCACCAGCTATACCTGATCCCAGCAAAAACCCCTCAGTGCTAAATTGTCGTGCACATGTATTATGCAGCCCTGTTGTTTTCTCCAGCAGGGTATCACATTCTAGTTGGCAGAAGAAAGGAGCTACTGGCCTTGTTTGTAAGGCACTTTGGGATCCCTCACCGCGTGACAACCAGCACCGGTGGGCTGATGTTCTCTCCCACCCGGGTTTCACTTCCAGAGCACAAGACTTCTTAACTTTCTATGTTTTCTTTCTCCTTTCTGCCGTTGTGGCAGAGCGCTTGGTGCTGTTCGAGAGCAGCTGCTCTGTTTCCCTGCCTGCCCGCAGTGGTACCCGCGCAGCTGCACTGTGCGGCGGCCAAAGATACCCACAGCAATGCCCAGCTCCGTTAAAGAGTAACGAGACTGGAAAAGAGGGGAGGGAGCAGGAAAATCCCTGACCTAGGGTAGATCCTACAGCACAGTGTGGAATCAGTAGGTGTCAATGGGTGCTGAGGGACCTCCATGTCCAACTAAGAGATGCGTTTTCTATGCATCTGTCACAGCAAGACTCACCTGCTGACTGGGAGAAACCTGTTAATCATGGGGTGATGCTGAAGTTCTCTGGGAAAGGAAGTGCTGCTGGCAGTGGCAAACAGCTTGTGTTCATGTCTCATGGAAACTTAAATGTGTGTAAGTGTGTGTTCAGTGTCTGCTGCCCACATAGTGCGTGACTCAGAGAGGGTCAGGTGTGGCTCAGAGCAGGCCTGTGACGTGCAGTATGATGGGGTTTTTATTCCTTGCAGGCAGCTTTCTTGTGGATGGCAGGACATTATGTTTGTGTTTGTCCATTCTTGGGTTTGTGTGTGTATTTTTCCGACGACGATGACTGTGTCTGTTTTATGGTTCCACTTTTGAGCACAGACAAATGAGCGAGGAACAATTCAATGTGAATGAAGCTACGTGGCAGGTTTGGGATATGTCAGGATTTCAGCTTTTGCTCAATTTAATGTTTCTTTCCTTTGTATTCCAGAAAAAAGCATGGCATACAATTAAAACTATGGTTAACTTACCAGTCATCAGCCCCTTCAAGAAACGCTACTCGTGGGTGCAGCTGGCTGGGCATACAGGTGAGACTAATGTCTTCAGTGTGATTGTCTCTGGAGTGGGGATTGCAACAGCAAAGAAAACAGTGCTTCAGTGTTTCTCTATTTCCATCCTTCAGGTAAAAGGAAGCAGGAAGTATCATTTAAACCCGTGAACCAGAACATCTTTCTTTCGGTTGTGGTGGGGATAGGGAAGGGGAGTGATATACCTGAGTAATGAGAGGAGCAGGGAAGCAATGGTCAGGCTCTACAGAAGGGCCAGGCTCCCAATGCATCCTTGTAAGGTGGTGTTTGTTAGAGGGGAAACAAGGGACTGGGGAGCTGACGCCCTAGTCCATCTCTTGCTGTCGGTTGTGATATGGGATCATCTTTCTTGACTGAGTAGCCAATGTGTTAGTTCCCTGGTGGGAAGGATCACTGTCCGTGCCTGTATGGGCTTCAGCCCTGGCGAGGACAGTGTTTCTAATACCAATCTCAAACCCTCTCATCTGAATGTAAGCCCTTGGGTGGAAAACAAATCCGGTGAAAATTGACTTGCTGACCAGGTGCTTGCACTGTGAGCCTGTCATTGTTCACTGTAGGCATGCGAGGAGCAGCTCAGTCACTGGTTCTATATTGTGTAGAGGTTGGTAACTGTGCTCCTAATGTCAGCTTTGTTTCACTGGTAAGGGAAAAAAACCCAACAAAGTGAAGTCATCAGGTTTGCTTCTCTTGTGCCTCATTTAATTCCTATGCAGCCCATGCTCCTGCAGTGCTAGTGTGGGGTTTATTAGTACACATGTGGGCAGGCACCTACGCTGCATCGTGCTGTAATGCAGTACCTGAACCACCTCTTTATTATGCTAATGCACTAATATGGTGCACTTCAAAGCTGTGCAGAGTTTATTTAGTCCTAGTAGCTGCGTTTTGCACAGTGGTATTGGCGGGGCTGGCTGGTATTACGCAGAGTGCCAAGATGACCAACCTCTCTTACTGCTGTTTTTATCACTGTGTGTGCAGGGTTGGCTTGATCTGTGTGGAGTGATGCACTGGTCATGTAATCATAACCCTTCTGGAGGCTGGTTGTAGTAGGGTGGAAGAGGAGGGTTAAGAGGTTACTAGATGCTGATGAGGAGAGATACTGCTCCAGTTTCCTTTAAATAGTTTTCTGTGGTTACATTTAGTCCTTCCTTTTTGCAGCTGTTTTTCCCTGATATGACAAGTTCTTTCTAAACTAAAACCTGGGCCATCACCACCCTCACCCTTGTGCTGAGGCAGTGCCAGCTCTAGGATTTGTCAGAGAAGAGCCAGTTTGCAATGGCTGAAGCATCCTGCTGTGATAAAAGTTGAGCGTTAGCCCTAGGATTAAGGAGGCTCCTCCTTTGGTGCCTATTTTATGTCATGTAGATTTAAGGCTACCTCTGAATGAAACCTGTACTTTCCTCATGTTATTGGCAGGTTGCAGGACAGAAGAGCATCTGGACAGTAGAATTAGCTGGAGTCTAATTACTGCTAGTCTTGGCCTGTGCAGACTATCGTTCGTACTGGATACCATTCAGACACAGGATTATAAAAGCCAGTTGCCCCACAGGGTGTACCTGCAGTGTAGCCAGGCTGGGAGCAGAGGCAGTACCCAGAGGTACATGGATGTGCAGTCAGGTGTGTAGGAAGGGCAGTGCTTGGCTTCTGGCCTGTTCGGGGCTGCAGAACGATCGCTGTGTGACCGTACTGCCTCGGTACGTACCTACTCACAGGTGTACCCTCTGTGAGGATTAAGGACAAAGCAGCACTGGCAGCATTACACAGCTTTGAAATAGCCTGTCAGAGGATTAATGAATTCTGGCTCGTGGCTTCTTCCTGTTCATTTTAGTAAGCGTAGTCGTGTTTAATATCCTAACAAAGAGTTTAGCATGGGGAAAAAAAAAAGATGGCCTGGAGCAGGTGCGCTCCTTAAAGCTATAAATTCTGGCATGGGAATATATCCAAAGGGACTTTCACTGCCAACGGCTGTGTTTGTCCTGGGGGTTTCAGTTTCTTATGAAAAGCATGTTGTCTTTTCTGTTCAGGGGATATCTGTAACTGGTGTTAGGAGGTAGATGAAGCTGGAGCGGTGGGGGAAGGTGGGTTTTTAGTTTTGCAGGTCAGTCTTGTCAGCGTGTGTCTGATTTTCTCTTTTAGGGAGTTTCAAGGCAGCTGATAGTGGGAAGATACTCAAACGCTTCTCGGAGAATGAGAAGGAGTGTTTTGAGCGACTGATGAAAGACCCGCTACGTGCCTGTGTCCCTTGCTTCCATGGCGTGGTGGAGAGAGATGGAGAGAGCTACATTCAGCTGGATGACTTGCTTACTGATTTTGAAGGGCCGTCTGTGATGGACTGCAAGATGGGGATCAGGTGAGGTCCCCGAAAGAGAAAAAGTGCTTTCTAACCCAAATGTGTTTGAAGGAGGTGGAGGGGTGTGGTTATGCTTTGCCTGAAGGAGTTTGGTAATGTTTTTGGAGCCTTGGGTTTCAGTGCAGACAACTTGTTGTGGGTTTGGCAATCACTTTGGACAACCAGAGGAGGGTATGTCCCGCTGTTGCCTGATTGCACATGAATTCTGGAAACTAATTGATCTGTAGCCTCAAAAGCTTTTCACATTAAGAAATTTCAGGGGTGATTTAAGACAAAGTTTCTCTGCAGTGGCCTGATAATACATGGGGAAAATAATTACATGATTCATTCATTGCCAGTTCATTTAATCTTTGTGTATGCAGTGATTCAAAACACCCCACAAAGAGTAAAATTCCCATCTCCAAATGTGAATGACTGAATAGTGCTCTGAAAGCCCATTTCCAACGCTTGAATGAGCCTTCACTGGTATTGATCTTTTCTGCAAACAAAAGGGTTGACCATCTGCTCAGGACTGACCTGTGTTTTCTCCCTGCTCTGACATAATTACAATGCTACCACCTTGTTCACTTTCTTTTCCTTCTGTTGGCTGCGATGAAGAGGAAAACCTAAAAAAACCATAAGCATAACAAACAGATTAGGGATCTGCTGAAAGTGTGGAGTAACAGTAGAGGGAAGTATGAACTGTCATAGTGATTCCTTGCGTGCCAGCTCAGATGCTCAAGTTATTGTCATACATGAGCTATTCAGCTTACAGGAGAGCAGACAAGCCTTTTCAGCTAATGCAGAATCTTAAATCAGAGTAGTAATGCGTAGCACTGGTATGCCCAGAATAAAGAGGAGAAGGATTTGCAGCAGTACACATTTTATTCAGAGTAGATGACGTTCTGGTAATGACTGACAGCATCTCCTAAACACCACCCTGGGTGTTACACTGAGAAAGTACACTCCAGGCACCTGACAAAGTACAAGCTTTAGAAGACCACTGGAATGTAGAGAACATGGATAGTGCCTTTCTAATGGTTAGCAGATTAACAGGTTGACTGGTAACAGCAAAATGTGGAAGGTTTGTCACCCTTCACCTTCCTGTTCTTAGTTACCTCTTCTGGTTTGGAACTGCTTAGATAATCTGCTTTACTCTTCAAGTTTTGCTATATGAGAAGTGATTCTGTCTTTCACTGTGATGCATTAGGTGAAACCTTAACTGCTTTCTGAAGCCTAAAAAAATCACATGTGATTGATTGATGTTAGCGTTGATTTTTTTTTTAGGAGAGATAAGACAGGAAGGCTTCAGCAGCTCTATTTGCTTTTGATTTCATTGTAAGTGATCTTTCCTAACTGTCCCCCGAAAGGACAGTTTCTGTTTCATGGCACAGTAGGAATTCAGCTTTCTCTTTACATATAACAATAAGTAAAAGTATAGTTAGAACAAGAAGTGAATGACACAATTCCCATGGCCTGCACAGTCATTTCTCTCTGTTCTTAACTTCCCCATGTGCATATCTGGGGTAATGATAACACTTACTTTCCTGGTTGGCATTTCTTGAGGCCAGTTTGTAAGCTGTAGAAAGAAATGTTTGGAGAGTCCTCACGGTTTTATTGGGATGTGATGTTTTTGCAGGACATACCTGGAGGAAGAGCTGACTAAGGCCCGTGAGAAACCAAAGCTGCGTAAGGACATGTACAAGAAAATGATTGAAGTGGATCCTCTTGCTCCCACAGCTGAAGAGAACGCTCAGCATGCTGTCACCAAACCCCGATACATGCAGTGGAGGGAAACCATCAGCTCTAGTGCCAACCTGGGCTTCAGGATTGAAGGGATTAAGGTAATAGTTTCATTTCTGCCTGTTCTTGGAGACCAGGCTTTGGTTTCTGGATTAGTCAAGAAACTGGTGTGCATCAGTAGTCAGGTCTTCCAGAGGATTATGCCGTGAAAATGCACTATCTGGAATCACAGAGTTCAGAGTACTGTGGCTTTAAAACATCCATTGTAATTATAACAGGGCAGTGTCAATGAAGTTAAGCATCAAGTGCACATCAGCCGTACTTGGTTCAACCACAGAAACATCGCAGGAAGGACTCAAGCAGGTACACAGTGTAGATAGAATGAGAATGAGACTGGTACAAGGAAGAATTTAGAACTGAAGAAATAACAGCCCCTCCCCATGCATTTACTTTTTTATCCAGGAACTGTGCAACTTTATTGCAAGTGAATCACAGTAAAGTGTTTTTGTTCCAGTTATGTTTTTTTGTGAGGCATGTTAAAATCATTAGCTTAGATATTCTTGGGATCAAGGGAGCCCCTTTGCCTTTTAAGTACATGATGATATCTGGTGTAGATGGAGCTGGAATAAAGCCAAAACAGCCAAAAATAAAAATTCTTCTTCAACAAAGTCCATCTCCTGTTCTCGATGGATAAGTTTGTGCCCTTATACCATTCCTAGGATACTACCTTATAGCCACAGAAGAGCCTTGGCAATTTTCTTTCCTACCTATTAATTTTTTATATTTGCTGTGCTCTGTGGCAATGTCAGGTACCTACCTGGAAGCCCATAGGACCTGCTCTCAGCATATCAGCCACCTGGCTCAGTCACTTGCATGTGAACACTTGCTGGAATCCAGAAGTGTGCTTTCTGCTTATGTAGGCTTGTCACAGCCAGCCTGGGGTCAGGATGGTGCTGTACCTGTAGCAGCATAGGGCACGGTGAGGGCTGCCCACCCCACCTGCACGCTGGATGAGTACTTGCTACCTGAAGCCAGTGATGGGACAGCTATAAGGAAGTTAGCATGGGTTACCCTGTGTGACTGCAGGATGTTCCCAGAGCATGTGTGTTTAATTCAGGTATGTTAGTCCATTGTAAATTATACTCTGCATTAGTTTTGCTTCCATTTAATAGTTCAAACACACAAGAAGAAGAAAGGGATTAAAGAAGGTGATGCTGATGAGCAGAGGATCTTTAAACTCCCCTTTCTTCTCTGCTTCTCTGTGTTGTCTTCTCCCTTATTCACGGATTCTCCTGTTGTGATACAAGAAGTAGGGTTTCCAGCTCACGCTGTGCTGGCCCCCTCTGCACTGTGCCACCCGCTCCTGGCTCGCAGACACAGGCACCCTCACGCAGGAACTGTCTGGATGGTAGATGGTCTGGCTTCAGTCCAGCCAAGGTGCTTCCTGTATTACCCTTTAGCCACCTAATGATGTTATCAAGATACCTGTTTTATTCCTGTACTGTTTAGGTCTTTGCATGCTCTGTGCAGTGGCATCAGAAACCCAGACAATCTGGAGACCTTTTACATATGTTCTTGGAAAGATAGTTGGTCAGTGTAGAAGATGTACAGATTTATGCTGAGTACTGGAGAGTGGATGAGCTAAGGGAACGCAGGGAAGCTCCAGGAAAACCTCCTGGCTTGTTCTTGGTGGGTCAGTTGGTTATCAGAGGTGGGTAGGAACAGTATGTCCCACAGACTGCATGGTATTTTCCTGTGTTGAGACAAAGCTGTAACTGTGCAAAACAGGACACAAATACTTAATCCTTGATCAAGCACAAGAAATGCTTTGGAGTACTGCAGCACGTTACCTCTTCCTCTGTCTCCCTGCGCTGGTCTGAGGGATGTATTATTATCTTATTCTTTTTCACAAGGACAAATGGTGACAGAACGTGAGCTGCTGAAGCAATACAACTGGGCAGTGCTCCCTGCACTGGTTCACTGCAGCTGGACTGTACGTCCAGTTCTGTTTGCAGAAAAGTGAAGCCATGCAGAGATCCCAGTTTTGAGGGAGTCTGTAAAGATCAGTGGTGCCAGCTAGTGGTGGATGGGGAAGAAGGGGTTGTTCTTCCTGAGTGCGCTGGTACCTCCTGGAGCTGCTGAGCAGATGTGGTGGGTTTAGTCATTCAGAAATATTCTTGCCCTATGGCTGCTGGAGTAAGAAGTGGAAGCAAAGAAAATTAAATCATAGAAGCCCTTCTGTGAAGTGGCTGCTGATAAATGAGATCTGATTCACCATAAGTAATCCTTCATCAGCAGGGTACTTTTTCTCTGTAGGCTGATTCATCTCTTTTCCTTGCCTTGCTTCCATATCTCTGAAATCAAGCCAGGTTCATTTATGGGATTTTACACTCTTCCTCTTACCAAAAATAGTTTGAACTGTTGGGTTTCCTTACAGCTGGCACCTGACATTCAGCTTCTTGTGCCTGCCAGGTTCAGAATGCGGGTTTCCTTACTGGAGGGGGCTGACTGAAGGTGACAAACACTGACAGGGTTGCAAACATTGTCTCTGACACTAACCCAATAGTTTTGCAGAGCAGAGATGAGGCATGGGGCTGAGAACCAGGAGTTCTGGTTTCCCAATCTGAATCACCGAATCTCTGTGCACTTTGGGATGTTACATCTTCCTTTGGTACCATTCCTTCAGCTGTAGATCAGGGATAGCCACTTTCCCAGGAGGACATCAGATTTGATTCATAAATCTTTGTGAATCTTTGTAAGTCACCACCTTAACCCAGAGCCCTTTAAGGGAAGTTTGCAGAGGAATCTGAGCAGGACCACAGAGGTTAAGATAGGTAGGACTATTTCGTGGAGCTGCCAAAGCTGCCCTCCTGCTGATCTCGTCACTGTCACATCTAATGAGAAGTGCTGCAAGCATCCCACTGTGTGCAGCGTGCAGCTGCCTGCTCTGCTGTGCAGGAGTCTCTGTGGAGGCCTTGGCAAAGGTGTGACTTCAAGGAGCGAGTCAGGCAAGCACCTCCTGGGGGTCAAGTACGTCCAGAGCCATTGCAAGGGCCTGGTACAGAATACGAGGGTTGGTGCCGTTCAAAATCTGGATGTTGTTGACAGCAGTAAAGACAGGCAGCAGTTATGTTCCTGCCAACCACTATAAAGGAAGAAAATCATTAAAGTGTTACTGAACAAGAGGGTAGCAAGCAACTAGTCTGTCCAGACCTAAAAGGATGAAAAGGGAACACGCAGCAGCTATTCCAGACTGTGCTCTGGGATTTGGGGCACAGGGAGAAATGATTTTTTCAAGCAACCTTACTCAAGAGGTATGAGGCGTCAGACTAAGTTCCAGATTTCTATGTGTTGAGCATTATCATACCTCAGATCAGATGGCTCCTAACTTCCACTGCCTACCTGCTGACCTTCTCTTGCATA
>NW_009913322.1:30922-59777 GCF_000696875.1 Nestor notabilis
TCACCAGTCTGACATGCCACACTTGTATCTGGCCCACAGCCTTGGAATAAAACTCTGTTTATTCTGCTGCTAGAAAGTCTGGTAGGTGGGAGGCTGTTCTGCATGGCTTTGCCATTCAGTCAGTTCATTCTCTTGCATGATAAATCTGGAAATTTAGCATGGTTGGATTTTTTTGGGGTATACACTAGGAGATGAGTTCTGCTGTGGAGTAAATAGTGTTTCACCTGCTGAGACTGGAGCTGAATTGAACCAGTTTTGGTGCAGTCACTGTTAACACGTAGGAGGCAACACATTTGCATGACCTGTTGATTTACTCTTACAGTGGAAATAAGGGATGTCATTGGACTGATACAGTGGGAGGAATACAGCTTGATAATCTTAGAGGCTCTTTGTGGATGCAGGCTCCCAACTGCTGTACTTGCTGTATTTTACATGTGTATCCTAAAAGCTCATATTTGTGTCTTTTGAATCAACAGGGATGTTCCTGGGGGAATGCATATTCATATAGTCTGTGTTGACAGCTCTTATTTACGTGTAGCTCCACAAGCACAAAGTGGTCACTACTAGTATGGAAAAAGACTTGTTTTTCCATAGCAGGATGCTTCTGTACAAGCCTTGCTGCTAGCACAGAAATACTCTGAGTTTCTCCAGGACCTGCTTGGATACGAGCATGACTGCACTCTCCTTTGCCAAAACTCACACACGTGCCTTGTCACTGCTCACGTTGCAAATCCCAAGTTGTCCCTGACTGCAGCTAGCTTTCTGTTCTGTGACTTCCGGGTCACATTCATGTGCAAAGGTAGATTGGGAACTGAGTCTTAACCACAATTCTTTGATTTCCCCATTGAAAAACAAAAAGAGAAAAAAAACCCAACACCCAGACAAAAACAACTGGTAAAATTGGGTTTGAAAATGGCCCCTTGCATCCCCAGCTGGGGTTTAGCTGTACCAGCTGAGATGAGAGGACAACCAAAGAGGTCACTGTGGTTTTCCCCACTGAACTTTGCACTGCTCCTACTGACACGTGAGGAAACCCTCCTGGTAATAGCATGAGTTGTTTTGTTTTAACTGCACTCCACAGGAAATGAATTGCCATTTAAAGCTGTCCAATGAGCTCAGGTGGCTTTTCTCCTCCACTTCTTGCTTGCTTTATCTGCTCTCTTCCTGTGCAACTACTCACTTTCATCTGGTGAGCAAGAGCTGAGCTGTTGGTGGTTTGAGAGGATCGACTGATGAGGGGAATGATATGTGTGTAGTATAAGTAGTCTCTGTCTCTGTGTGGTTTTGTGCAGAAGGCGGATGGAACATGTAACACAAACTTCAAAACTACGAAGACACAGGAGCAAGTTCTCCAGGTTTTTGTGGAATTCATTGAGGGCAACACAACTATTCTGGTGAGTCTGAACTCTTTGGGTTCACTGATTTTTGGCCCAGTGAAGTTGCTTTAGGGCCATGCTTCCTCTGCTACAAGGAAATTAATTAAACCACCAAGGAAGAAAATGGTTTTGACTTCCAGTCCCTCTCAGCAGGTGGAGTGGACATGGGGACGTGGTGGGCTGTGAGAAGTAGTTGGCTGAGACCAGTTCTCTCAGCTCTTGCCAGGACTTCACCCCAAACTCCTCATGCTGGCAAAGCATCAGTCAAGCTAACTTACGGCTTGCCGTCAGTTAAATGGTGTTAGCTGAGTCTTAGATACATCAGAGGGATGATGATGATGTCTAAGCAAGGATTGTGTTGGCAGGCAGGAAAATTCATGATTTGGGAATTCAGTCTGGAAAAGATGAAACCAAAGCATGGGGGCAGGAAGTGAGATTGGTGGCTGGCTGGGCTCCTATGTGAGAGACTTGCCTTGAAGAGCGATTCCTGTGTGCTACTTCACAGGGAGCACAGCAAGCATATGGTAGATGGCATAACGTGTCTCTTGTCTTTGGAACTTCAAAGGAGGTCATCGTGCTTTGCTGCAGTGTAGAAGCTATGATGAAGGCATGTTAGCCTTGCAGGAGGAGCATGCATTAAAAATATATACTAGAGCTTTATGCATTAGGCCTTGTCTTTTTAGTTGTTCCTCTCTCCCTCCCCTGGTAGGAGCTCCTTGTGTCTCTAACACGATTTCATTCTCTTTTCACTGTGGACAATGGAAAGATTTTTAATTGCTTGAAACATTTTTCTCTTTTTTAATAAGGGGGGTGGGGAAAGGGGTGCAGAAAGTATCACTGCATCCAAAGCAAGGCACATAAGTATGCTCAGTGTAACACGTGCAGCAGCAGAACTCCGGCCTGTTCATTCACTATGAAAGTGTGTTGAAGTGTATTTTCAGATTGACTTTGAAATGATGAACCTCTTGCTTTGAAGGACCTTTAGCCTGAAACTAACACGAAGCCTTCATTATATTGACTCTTGTAAACAGAGTATCTTCATTCAGTGTTTACTTAAATATTTATGGGTGGTTTTTTCACCTTCTCTTCCTCCAGAACAAATACCTCAAGCGTCTGCAGGAAATTCATATCATTCTTGAATCCTCAGACTTCTTCAAGCGACATGAGGTGAGAAGTGAGTGTAACACTGTGGAGGTGCATTGCTGCTTTGTTTGGTCATTCAGGTGTACTTCAGAGTACAGCCTGCTGTATTACTATAAAGGAGTTTGTGGTAGAAGACAACTAACATATGTGTTAACAGCACAGATACCACAGAGCCTCCCTCACAGTGATATGGAAGATTAAACCAGTTGAGGAATAATAAATCCTTATGTCTTTGTAAAATCCCAGCACTTACAGCTCTGGGCCACTGCAGGGAATGGTTTATTAGAACCAGTTTCTTGTGGCTTCTCTGATCTCGATGTGTTCCGGTGGGAATCTTTACAGGGGAATGGTAGTGTGGGAGCCTGCCTTTAGTACAGTCGCATTCAGTTGGTGTTTGACAGTGCTTTATTAGTTATACTGGGTTTATGTTGAAACACTATATAAGTCTGCTCTGTGTCTTCTCTTTGTATGCTTTGCTGTGAAGAAGACATCACTAGCATTGTACATTCTGCTTGTTACAGCTCAAGGTTTTGAGATCAGACATTTTATTTTACCTTGTTGATTTCCTCTTGTCACTAGAAGCATTTTTGTTAATCATGGGCCATGGTCTTTCTTTGAACATAGTCACTGGAAAGTGCGGAATAGCTCAAATCAAGACCTGCTGCCATGTGAGCTGGAGAATTGCTTTTCTTCCCTTTGTGTATATGTCCCTTTGCCCATCTACACATCACTAATTAATATGGTTATGCAAATGGGGCATATAAATTGTCAATGTATAAGTGCAGCCCTAAAGTCTGTTGGGTCACAGGTTAGAAGGTCGTCTGAGGAGGTCATCTTCTTAGTGGGAAGTGTTAAGTGATGGGGGAGAGCTACAGATGTGTTTTTAACCACATCATTTCAATCTCTCTTCCAGGTCGTTGGAAGTTCACTACTTTTTGTACATGATGGCAGTGGGAATGCCAATGTGTGGCTGATCGATTTTGGAAAGACCACCCTTCTCCCTGATGGGCAGACACTGGATCACAGGATCCCCTGGGAAGAAGGCAACAGGGAGGACGGGTACTTGTTGGGGTTGGACAATTTGATTGGCATCTTGGAAAGCATCACCGAGAGATGAGTTGAGAATCACACAAAACTTGCAGGGCTTCTCTGTAACTTTCTGCTCTACTGGATCACTCGGTCTGAAGGAAACATCTAACTCCCTCCAAACTCCTGAGGTCATCGATGCAGAGGGAGCTGCATCCAGAACCCAGCAGTTGGTGACCAAAATGACTTTGCATCTGCCCTCTACGAACCTGAATGACTCCAGATTGGTTTGTATTGCACCAGCCTAAGTTCAGACTGGTCCTCAGAGAATGAAGATCTCCATACTCAGGAATCACACCAGCATGAGTCAAGAGGTCTGTATGGTAAACCAGAATGATTCTGATTTCTGGCAAACAGATGGGACTCCAGATTACCTCTTAGTGAACCAGAGCAAGTGCTTGGAGATTCGGGGTAGGAATAACAAATTTTCAGGGAACTGCATAGTTTTGAAACCAGCAAGAGATGGGGTTGTTCTTTTCCTCTTAATTCCAAGTCGTCTTCCTCCTGTGTACACTATAGGTTGGACCAACAACTTCTGCTGCGTTGTGTTACAGTGTGCACAAGGTGGAAATGGGTGATAATCACAAGAAACCTGGAGCAAAGGGAGACAACAGTTTGTAGTGGCTGCATGTGACTGCTGTGACCATTCCTCCCGTACCCTAGCCTTTATTCACTTCTATCTGGGAACAGCCTTTGCTTTCTATGTAGCCTCTCAGGAGGTCACAGATGATACCCTAGGGAGAGAACAGCAGCCTATTGTCTCCACAAACATTTGACTTCCAGGCTGTTGGAAAAGTTCCTCGCTTGGCAGATTTGGCCTCTTGCAGCTGAACTGCAGCTCTGAAAATCAGTAATGACTCTCACACACAGCCCAGGGGTTTAAGGGCTTTTTTCCAAGGCTTGTTTATTTTTAAAGATAAAACCCCTATACACATGCACATACAAGCATGCACTAGTAGCCAGCAACCAGTGTGGTCTTTTAAGATCATGGTTTGACTGTCTCTTAATGCATGTGACTTCTTAGCCATATTCTTGTTCCCAAATATGATGCTGCCACTTAATTGTATAGACTGGCACACTGATCAGGAAAGTTGTGTTTCTGCATTCACAGCATTACACTAATGATGACATAATTCCCAGGCATCCTTCCTCCGAGGTATCAGCTGTTAACTCAGGGCAGTTTGGGGGAAGGAATGTCAATCTAGCACATCCCCTAGTCCCCGTCTGGAATTGCAGAGCCATCTATGGTTCATTCTTGCTTTACTGTGGCCTGGGCACAACCACAGAAGATTCACATCATGCAGGTTAAAGTCAAGAAAAAGTGAAGTGATTTTTTTGTAATGGTTTCACATACCTGCTCTGTTGGTTGCCTCTAGTCACTTGAACAGTTCTTTAAATACTAGTAGTAGAAATACTATCAGTAGTCACATGTTCACTTGCATTCCAGGTTTTAACATTAATAACGTGATGGTGCAGTGTTCAAAATGAGGACACAACTTGTGTTACTACTACTTAATTGTTAATCCCCTTTCAACATCTAAAGCTGGTAATGCACACTGACCAGAAATTGCTGTCTTTTGCTGGTGTCCTGTGCTCAGGAGAGATTCTGAGAACTTTAGGATACATGAAAGTGATTCCATGCTTTGGGAAATGGCTATTTCAATAGTAATTGTGATCATGAGTTAAAAAAAGACTGTAGAGTCCAGATCTGGAACGAAATCTATATCTACAGCATTTGTAATTAGAATTTAAGAGCCTAAAATAATTTCTAAAGGAAGTTACTGTAGATAACACACTACTGTACTAAGACATCAGTCAGACTTCATGACTTTTTCATCACCTCTAAACAAAACAGCAGTATTAAAAATTCAAACTCAGTTGTGACTTGAAAGTTAAATGACATAGAGTTGGGTATTCTGTAGGAAGTAATGACATATGGAAACATTTCATCCTAAGCCAGAAGTTGGTTGAAACTGGTAATCATGGCAGTTCACAGCAAATTCAGACTTCTCTGGCCTCCCAGAGTCCCTCTCAGTTTTATTTTCATGACAGTGTGTTAATGAACTTTCCACTTAGATATTTCAGAGGATTTACACATTTTTTTATGTGACAGAGAGCACAGATACTGTCACTGCAGATGCCTCCTAATGTTTGAACTGCTATGAGATGACAAACTAAGCTGTGGTGAATTTCATACAGTTGAAGTCTTCCTCCTTTCCTGCAGCCGACAGGTACCCATCTGTTAGCAGTGCTTAAGGAGCAGGAAGTAACTAGGCCTCCCAGGGGA
The DNA here is from genome assembly GCF_000696875.1 of Nestor notabilis. Taxonomy (NCBI): domain Eukaryota; kingdom Metazoa; phylum Chordata; class Aves; order Psittaciformes; family Psittacidae; genus Nestor; species Nestor notabilis. Next base: position 36,815 of record NW_009913322.1, read on the forward strand.
GGACTTTAGTACCAATGCCTTTTCTATGAGACTGCAATTGCAGCAGTCCTACCATAATGAAAATAAGAAATTAGAAGAGTGAGAGATGAGCCTGTTGTGGTGATAGCATTCAGTAGTGGTTTGCCTAATTAATCTTCAGAGTTAGATTTCTTTCTTCTGTTACCACGTAAGTGACTCTTTTGCACCAGTGTAACTTCTTTTCTAGAGGGGAGATTTAGAGGGTGAAAATTGATGCTCAAAAGTCAGTCGAGAATTTGAGATGATAAACTTTTAGAATGACTGTCCAGTTCTAGAGGAGAACTATAGAAGCAGTGTGGTACCGTTAGCTTCAAAAAGCCAACTGCTGGTAGCACCTGATGGTTTGCAGTGTTTGATCTTGGGAAACATGGAGAATGATCCATTCCTTTGCAGTAGTTGAAAAGGTCAGAGGAAAAAAAGGAAAACCTCTGCTGTAGCAGACCCTGGTCTAGCAAACAGTTTAGAAAGAGCCCGTTGGCTTGCTAAGGGATTAGAAGGGAGGAAGCTCCAATCTGCTGCTGCTGTTATGGGAAAGTAGAAAAGGAGGCAGCTTTTCATTATCAAACTGCACGTGTTGGGCTGCAACTGAGCACTGGAGCTCTAAGGGAGTGGAGGCTGTGAGCTCACGAGCAGACTACCACTGGGTGAGCTGGGTACCTTGATTTACATCGGATGGCCCCAAGTGCCTGTCTGTGTACACTCACTTGCTGGTATGAGGAAGCAGCATAGCCTCCTTCCACTGTGGAGTACATTGCCTTTGAATAAGCTTGTATTTACAAGAGGGTCAATACAATGCCTTTGCACAGCCGTGTAACACAGAAGAGGTGATACATGATAAAAAAGGTATTTGTTCACATACAAGTCCAGCATGAAGTTCTTTAATGCCTCCGCTGAGATTCTGCCCCACTCTGGGGACACTGAGAGCATGTGTGTTTCCACAGCACAGTGAGATGTGCTGGCCCAGAGCACTTTGGTGCTGCACAGCTGATTTCTGACACCAAGGTCTTTAAACTCACTAGCTAGATGCAGCGATGCTTACTGCTATAGCTGCTGCATTCCTGTGTGAATCCAGCAGTAGGACTTTTCTCCCTCAGCTTTGTCAATGACTTGGTTTTTTGGCCTTGGACTAGGCCTCAGTTTTGTTCCCATTTTACAGATGGGAATAGTACCTACTTACCTCACAGGACTGGTGTGAGGCTGTCCTTCATTACTGCAAGATGCTGTGAGATTCTTTTGGAGGAAGGTGCAATATAGGAAGAAATGCACAGAGATACATCAGCTGTGTTTGTTTAAAAAGGATGGGTGTTGGGGCTCCACGAGGGTATAAACTTGGATGAAATTGAACCAAAGTGGTAACAATTAAATTACATCCCTCTTAATTTTACACAGGGGGAGAAATTAACTTAACATCTGATCCAGTTCCTACTATAGGGAAAGGTTTCAATGAGAGTTGGACCAAACCCTGAAGTATCTTGGAGGGCTCTTGCTATTTTTTTTTTATTGCTGTTGTTATTATTTGTTGTTTTTAAGGTACTGAGATCAAATGGCCTGTATCATCCACATGCATCCGTTCTGAACACTACAATGCAATGCTGACCGTGGTCACTTTTGACATTGACTGTATTGGTTGAGTTTTTGTTACTCTGAAGTGTGTATACTACTAAATAAACGCGACTGAAGGAAAAAAGACATCCACTGTGGTTTGGTCCCAGGACAGTAGTATCTTTTCTTCAAGAACTTCCTTAGGGAAGGAACAAGGACTATTTATTTTGGTGTTTCTTGTACTTACAGTCTTTAGCATCTAATATTTCTTGAAACAAACAAAACTGGTTCTAACACATGTAGAAGCTTGGTTCAAAACCTATTAGGTACATTTGCTTTCGAATGCAATCCCCACAAAGCTTGACACCTTCCTTTGAGGTAAGCTCTGTCTCAACAATCTCAGTTCATAGCCTACAGTATGTCAAGCCATTGCATATCAGAAGGCACTTGGCAGACTCAGAGCAGTCAACAATGCCATGGGGCAGTTTTTTGTGGCAGCAGGGAAGAAGCAGTCAGCCCTCCAGGACTGGCACCATTTCTGAGCAAGAGAGAGTGTCTTCTTAACCTGTATGTGAAGAACATTCAGCAGAGAAGGGAAGCAAACAGCCACCATTAGTGTCTCTTTATTTTGTGTTGCAAATATAGACATGTACACTTGTCCAGCTTTAAATTGCATAGAAGCAGGCGTGCCATCTACTTATGTACAGCAGTCACCCAGAAAGGTATGTTGATGAGACGTGCTGCCTGCCATGGTCAGAGGTAATGACAAATCAGAACTAGTTCAACCAAATGAAGAAGTCATGAGATGGGAAGATGTTAGTGATGTTGTGCCTAAGATGTCATTTCCATCAACCTGGAAAGGAAGGGCAGGAATGTGGAGGAGAGAGGAGGAGAAATCATGGCTGCTCGAGGCTCCAGGGAGTGTGGTCTGTGGCTGACACACCAATGGAGCTGCAACTCCTAGCAGTAGTGTTTTCTTCTTTCAGGTGAGTAGGGGGCGGGTATTGGAGGTGGAATAAGCTTGCAAAAGCCTGTAACTATTTCATTAGACTTGCAAAGCTGTCTCAGTGCATACCTGCCCTCTGGCAAATCAGTGTGGAACTTGCTGTAGGAAGAGGGTTGGTAGGAGGGGGAGACCTTAAATCTGTGCAGTTAAAAGTTCTATTTCTTTAAAGGGCAAATGAAGATATAAAACATGTAAGTTGGGGAGAGAAAACGCAACAAATCAGAAGCAAGAATATCAACGAATGAAAATAAAGCAGAGAAAACCAAGTTGAAGTTTGCAGGATTATTTCATCTTTTCTTATCCTGTCCCGTCTTTAAAATGTAGGTATGAGGTTGTGTGAAGCCACATAAATGCTGAGCCAAGAAAAACCCAAAACAAATATATACACACAATCTAAAATCAAGTTGGTAACATGTTAAAAGGCAGACACCCATCAGGAAGAGCAATTGATGATAATCCTATAAATGGCTGGTTCTGCAGTGGGCAAGTGTTGGAAGACTTATCAATCACATGGATTACAGATAATCCCAGATATCCCACTCCTGTCATTCTTGGCAGGAAACAAAATCAGGTTTCAGCTATCAGTTGCCAAAAATAATCTAATTTTGACGCTACGGGTTCAACTCATTGATCATGCACTGAAAGTGTCTCCTTAAAACACAGCTTCAAGTCATATTTTGAAATAGCAGCAATTGAGCACAGTGAAATCTGTGATTATATGAACAGCAAGTTCCAGTCTCAGAACTGAGGGTTGTAGAATACGTCATTACAGTTGTTATTTTTAGGTAGGGTGGTTTGGGCAGCGTGGACCATTCAGCATCGCAACAGGAGCAATATTAGCATGCTTTCCTCCAGGATATTAATTAAAATTTCATTATCTATCTGTGAGGGTTTTTTAAAAGCAGCCAAGAGATCAGATCTGCACAGAAAAAGGTCAAAGATTCATGGCAACTGCACTGGCAGAAGATTATTTACCTTTAGTTTTGTTTGTGGGAGTTATAAAGAATCTAGGTTGCTAATGCAGATCCTTTTAAAATTCCCATCTCTTTCTTTCAGTGCCCATTTGGTCTGTGCAGCTCCATGTTCTGTCTTGTTACAAGACACTCTGACTGGCTCGGTACGTTCCTGAGCCACATGCTGTTGTAAACCAGCGAAGTATCACTCTATAATCACTACATGCTCACTCCCGCAGTTGTCCTTCAACACCCCGCTGCTGGACACTCTTAGGGTTAAGATATTGGGTGGGATGGACTTTTACTCTGGCTCAGTGCAGCTTGGTGGGTGCTCTTCCTGTAAATAAGTACCTTGATGCAGGTATTTAGAAAAAAACCAGGTATTTGCCCAAAAGTGCTGGACTGAAGAACTTGCGTTTTCATTATAAAGTGAAGGCACAGCTGCAGCCTAGACTGCCCATGGCATTGGCAGTAGCACTGTGCTCTTCTCTCACTCCACTTTTCAATGGCTTACCTAGTTTTATCACTACTGACCCTTCTAAATTCCTGACTCACGTTGAGGCAAGTGCTGTGTATTGGGAAAATCGTGGCAGCTCAAGCTGGGTAACCACATGGACAGCAGGGTTCCTACCTGCTTCTCACTGGACTCAGGGCACTGTGTAGTCATTTCCATGTGAGAAAAGATAAACTTGTGCCTGCTGCTTCACAGAAAGGCTGCAGGAAGAGGAGGTGGTATAGTTAACATCCCACGGCTCCTGAACAAGTCAGTATTCACTCCTCTCTTATCATCCGTTCTGATGGCTAAGGAGAATTGAAAGCAGAGTCGTAATAAGCCTGCAGGTCTGGAAATGATGGTATGTAAACCTGTTCCTTCTAAAGCCAAAGGCCTGAATCTGTAGGAAGCTTGGAACAGCTACAAAGTCAGACCAATAAAGCATAAATCTGCGCTGAAGACACATTTCACTCACAATGGATTCAGGCTCTTTCCTATGTGTTCGTTCTGTACCGCATCTCAGTAGTGTCCATCCCTGAATGATGCAGAGGACAGGAAGACCACAGACTTCCTGTCCAGGAAGAGGGTCTCCTGCCAGCCCACATCTTCAGACTGTACATGCAGCCGATCACTAAGTGTGAAGCTTGTACCTCTTCCCTTAGAAAGGAACCAGAGCGAGTCTACAACTGACATCTCACCGCACAACTTGATTACACTTGCAGGCAGCATGTAATTTGCGACATTCAGGAGTGAGGCAAGAGCAAAACGCTTCTGAGACTGTTCAGGCTTAATCCAAATTATTTACTTTTTCAGTCTCCTTATTTTGCAGGCTTTAACTGGTAAACATCAGTTTAGGCCCTAAGCAACAGAAGAAAGTGTTAGAAACGAACTGTCCTCAAAGCAACTACATTTACCAGCAAGTCTGTATGCTTGTAAGGCGAGAAGAAATGATGACCTGCTCAGGTGTGTGAAGCCAAGTCATGATTTTAGCTTTCTTGAGTGGTGGAGCTCTGCTACCTTCCTGTGTAAAGGGCACCGTAAGGTCTTATCTGTGTTAGGTTCCCCTCACTCTGCCCCTCCCTTGCATTACGTTGTTTCTACCCCAGAGGAGCAGGTATTAAACCCAAGAACAACTCCAGTGCACCAAGTGCTAGACAGTTACTTGAGAACCTCAGCTTAATGCTTACCAGCATAGCACAGGAAACTACTGCTGAATACCAACATACTTACAACAATGAAGTTCATCCCAAGTAAAGTTCATTAAAAGATAAAGACAGTCCATTTCTCCTCATGCCACACAGCAAAGCCTTTCTTGAAAGGCCACCTGCCCCTTCCACATCAGGAGCTGTGAGGAAAGTGACACCATGAGTCAAGCAGCATATTCCCTTCTCTGTTCAAAGGGACACTATCAGCTCCACCAACCATATTTTTTTTGTGAAGAGTAAATCTGTTTTCCTCTTCATTGCTTGTTTTCAAAGCACATACTCAGAGGAGCCTGGAGTTCTTGTTTTATCCTTCCTCCTACTTCCAATTTGAGCAGTAGTTTCATTTTCATGTTTTTCCACAGGATCTGCTAATAAAACAGATGCAAAAGTAGCTGCTATTTACTTACTTCCCTTACAGTGTATGACCATCGTTAGTAAGTCATTGGGACTGTAAGAAGCTCTCAGGAATAGAGCAGCCTTTGCAAGTTGCACAGCATGTGGCTTTGGTTTCTTCGGTCAGCAAGAAGCACAACCTCTGCCAGCCATTATTCCCATCCAAATGCTGCAGTTGGATGGTAGGTCCAATTCTTTTCACCTGAGCAGATTGAGAAGGAGTCCTTTCACTATTGTCTTCTGAATGAGAGCAGCAATGCCATTGTTCTCCACCTCTAAGCTGGTTCATGGAACATGTTTGATGGACAGAGATAGGAATGCAACTGTCTTTAACGATCTGGTTGAAGGAGGAAGCAGAACATCACTGATGTTGAAACACCACCCATCTGAAGGAACTTAAATGGAGGAAGTGAGTGAAATAGGAAGCAGTCCTTCCAAACACACACATTCCCTGATCTTTGGAAGAACTGTTTCTGTTATACTGGAGTAACACTCAGGTCATCTGACAAAGACAGACCAGAGTCCCTCTCCCTCGATGTTTTCTCTGTTTTACAAAAAGGCTTTTCACCTCTGTGCAGGCTGGAGCTCCTTAGCACAGTTCCTCTGACCCCTGCCAAAGCTGACGGTTGGTGCTCAGTGCCACAGCACAGGTCATCATAAGCATAATTGACATTGCCACAGGGGAAAGTCTGGAGTTTCACCAGTTCAATCCCACTGACATCCAGCTGAGGGCAGTTGCTTCGACTTGGAGATGCTGGAGATGCCCGGGAGCTGGGAGAAGAACTGCAATTCCCATCAAAGCCCGAATCTTCCCGCTCCGGATTTGCTTTGGGCTTGGAGCTGGGGCTGAAGTGACAGATGCTCTCTAGCACCCACGATCCATAGGTTGGGTTCCAAAGATTTTTTGTTTTGTTTTGAAGTCTGTGGCTTGGTGGATTGCTGAGCTCCAGCTTCTGGTTCGAGGTCCGCTGGAACCAGGGCCCACTGTTGAAATCAGTGAGGCATGGCAGGCTGGGCCCTCGAGCAGTCCGGTTGCTCAGGTTCTCTACCAGCAGCTCTTGTGGACACTGTACAAGTTTGTGCCCAGCCTGGTGGGAGTCCAGTGCTTTAGGCGTGGTCTGAGGTGTGAGAGAAGGGCTTACCAACAGGGGCACGATCCCACTGGAAATGTTTGGGCGCATGACCGTACCCCCTTCGTCCTCCGGTGCGGGGCCACACTCCATGGGCAGCTCAGTGTTGACCACATCAGGGTCCTGAAAAAGAGAGACAAGAATCTGTTACACCCTGAGCACACCCAGGGTGATGGACACACCTGCATTTTAAGAAATAGCTATGACAGTGAAAAAGCCTTTGGCAGAGGCTGACATCAGTTCTGGGCAATATTCATGCACGTCCTGCAAGGTGCTGTCTGCCATCTGTATATCACACGCTGTTAGGACTCCCAAAAATGCTCTCTCATGTATGTGCTTCCTTTGAGCAGTGGCTGTGCTTTATTGAAATCAGCAGCTAAGCTGGGGGTCACTGGCATATCATTTCTCCCTTGGGAGGTTAGATCTAGGCTTATAGCTGTAAAATGCTACCAGATGGTGAACTCACTGTGCCATCTCATTCCCCCCCCCCCCCCCCCCCCCCATACCAGTTCTGCTGTGGCTTTTGAGCAACATTAGGTAAGGTCAGAATATGGACCTTGAAAGAGATTCTAAATACGTTTCCATCACAAAATGAAGGACATTTTGCTACTGAAGGAGCCAAGAGCTTAAAGCACCCACTCCCACAGGAACATCGTAATCTCATTTTGGTTGGGCTGAAGAGTGAAGATGGATACCGGAAAACCAAATGAAAAGAGCAGTTGGGCCAACAGCACCACCACAATTGGGAAAGTAATTAGACCAGTTTGCCAGGACTCTTCACTTGTTTGGGGCACTAAAGCTAGTGCCTTTGGATAGTTGGCATTTCATGGACTGTCATCCTCCTGGATAACAAAGACCAGTACCTGTGTGCAATACTTGATTCTTTCCAGGATAGTGGAGAAGTTTGGCCGATACTCTGGGCTGTGCTGCCAGCACTGGGTCATGATCCGGTACCTTGAAATAAGTTTAAAAAGAAAATATATATATTGATCAAGAAAGATAATTATGTAAAATGTGTTTCTGAATGAAGTGATCATGAGTCCACAGGAACTGCAGTTCCCTGACTAAAGGTGTCTGGTTGTCTTTGTCGAACCAGTTTGATACCCCCTATCCCCTGGCTTCTGGGAGTAAGGAAATACTTACACTGGTCCTGGACAGTTTTTTGGTGGATCCATTCTTCCTCCACTGGTGACAAATTCCAGCACTTCCTGGTTGGTTTTGCAAGGGTAGGGCATGTAGCCTAGAGAGAAAATCTCCCAAAGCAGCACACCAAAGGACCTGTGTCAGAAACCAGCCAGCAATACCAATTAGGTGTCATTTGTGCTCCACAAACCTGGCATGAAGTGCAAGTAACACCACAGCAACAACCTTTAGAAGCTGTAGGCCAACCACAGTCATGTGCAATTAGCATGATTATGAGTCAACTTTAACATAAAAGAACCCAATCAAAACTTTTGCTCAAGCTCCAAAACCAGTTTTGCAGAGGCTTCAAAATACTTGAGTAACTCTGAGCTTGTTCTTTTCTGCTGCATTCCTTATTTCTAGAGCAGGAAATGTCAGACAACCCTTTGTTGTGTATGATCTAACTGAAAATAACTGTTAGCTCTGGCATGGAGACTCCTACCTAACTTGGGAAGACTTGAGATGTTTGAAACAGTTTTTGGGAACAGGGTGCTCAAGAATAAAATCAGGTAGGAGACATCCAGTGTAACTGAAAGGCAGCAGCATTTATTTTTTGTCGTGATGTGGATGCTCTTCTTTTTTACATCCATGGGTCAGTCAGTTAGCAACGCCACCAAAAATAACATATGACTCCAAGAAGGGGGAGCCAAGAGGGTTGCAGGAGTCACTATTTGTTGCAAAGGTGGAAGAAATTTCCAGTACACGCGTGTTACTTAGAATAGTCTTTTACAGGAACAGTAACACTTTCCTTCTAAATACTTAGCACTGGCTGCTCACAGTTAGGGGCTGATAAGCAATCCCTTGTCTTCCGGCATCACTAACAACTCCAGGAAACTGGGTCAGTGTGGCATTTAAGGGAATGTCTCAGTACAGTATATGGAGGAATCTACTGTACAGGGAGAGAGGCGTTCTTGAGCAATTGGAAAGCTTCCATTCCCCGGCACCTGTGCATGAATGTGCTAGTGTTGAGGGGGTGCTGATTTCAAAGAAAGATGAAGTTACATGAGGAATTAATATATAAATATTGTTTCCTCAGCAACCAGCAAGGGCTTCTGATTAAATCTGCTCTCATTTTATATGCCACAGAAAGAAATTACACAGAAGTAATCCTGGGTGGTACAGAGAGAGTCATTTGCATGACATGAGCAGGCGTTGTCGTCGAGAAGAACTAAGTAACAGATACCAAGGGTTGGGGGAAGCACCTGATGGTATTTGTATGGATTTTTAACTGAGGCTTCTTGGGGATCTAAACTACTTTCTCTTTTCACTTCTTGACTATCTTTATGTGATACTCTACATCTATGTATAGAGAATTTTTATTACCTCCATTTACATTATACCTTTTAATTCTCATTCAGAATTCTTCAGCTGTGCTTCTACTGAATGCAGAGGGAAGACTTCTAATAATTTTCTGGGAATTTCTGACACTTCTAAGGTTTCTGCTAAGCAGACATTTTTTTCTTGAGCAATACATTTCTTCACCCTTAACATTGAGTAGCAGAAGTGATTAAAAGACACTTGTTACCAGGTATCAGTCTTAGAGGTGAAAATGCCCTCTAGGAAAGCTTCTGGTGGCATCCACTTGACAGGAAGCATGGCTCTTCCTCCTTTACGGTAGTAACTTGCTCTGGGAAAGGTAAAATACATGGAGAACCTCACACAGTCTGAAAGGGCTCAGATATAGAAAAGATCTTATCACCACAGCAACAGCAGCTGGGGATTGCATGCAGCAGTGGGGGCCAAGTGAGGAAAGGAAAAGCCATCAACAGAAATGGTGCCTTGAAGCAGTGTTTTATGCCCTTTTTGCAAATGAGATGGAAACGGAAGACATGAGATTTTCTGCTGCTTCGCACAGGGTGCTGATGCAGCAAGTCTTTGGACATCATAAACTGAGAATGATGGTTGGGGCTTTTTATTATTTATTTAAGATTATATATGATCAACTAGCTAATAAATGTGCCTATGCTTGGCCTAGTGTTCGCATGTGTTTGCAGTGTTCCCTGGGGCCCAGTCTGGAATAAACACAGTCGAAGTGCATAGATGTGTTAATTTACAGTCTGTTAACCCCAGCTAGTTGACTGGTAATCAAATTCAGGCACACAATGGATGGCTCCACTGCTTCAGATACCATGAGACAGTTCAAACTGGTCAAGATTATACAGGTTACAGAGTTATTCACAGGGCTAGATATGGCTTTTCACTTACCTGTAAATATCTCTGGCCATCCCAAAGTCACCAATCTTGGCTATTCGTCCCGCTCCAGTGCAGGTCAAAAGGCAATTCCTCGCAGCTATATCTCTTTTAATAAAATAAAACAAAATGTAATTCTAAAAGTAGCTAAAGGAATCAAGAAAGAATATTAGACCCCGTCCTTCAAGTCTTGGTTGATTCATCTTTACGCAAATGAGAAGAGCCTTATTAAAAATAAGAAATAACACTAGCTACATTGTTATTTTTATTAACCACAATTCTTAAACTGCATTTACATCATATTTTCCACCCAAGGTTTTCCAAGCATTCCCCACTCCCATCTCCTTTCACTAAGACAGAAAGCAGGGTCAGTGTCAGACCAGAGACAGATCCAATCCCTTTTGCTTCAACCACATTATGAGAGGTGTCTTTTTTGCTCCGTCTAGAGTGACAACTCGACAGTGTCTCCATCAGTTACAGATGTGATGCTACCGGGTAGTCTCAGTAAACTGCTTGAAAAGTCAATATAGAACCAGATTCAGTAAACTGCTGCTTTGTTGCTTATGGATATCTCCCATGGGACCAAGCAAAGCTACATATTGGAGCAGCAGTTTGCTGAGTGCAAGTTTAGCTTGCGACACATGGCAGTGATGAGTCCATGGCCAAGACTGAAGGATTTGTGTTCATTTTAAATACTAATTCCTAAAAAACCTCATTAAAAATCATAGCATTGTGGGGGTCCTGATGAATGCCAAGAAAAATCAGCTTCTTGAACAACTCATGTTTCTTCCCACTGCCAGCCTTGAAAAATCCCTCAAAATCTGGAAGTCAAGCTCTGCTTTCTCTTCCATCAGCTGTGACTCCTAGATGGCAAGACCTGCCCTTAGTGACATCTCCACAACCCACTCCACTACTTCTTTACCCCAGGATACCTGTTATCTGTAATTATAACCTTCTTCCATTCCCAACCCACTCTTAGTAATACTAACATTGCTAACAAATACTAATACAGAACCTGAACAAAATTCCTTCTATGCTGATTTCCTGACTTACTGGCTAAAACAAAATGAGTCCCTTCACATGCTGCTTGTATTACAGATCTAACAGTGCAAAAACTGACCCTGAGAGCTTTTTAAAAGTCATAGGCTGGTGTTAAAAGAGTCAAGCACTAGTTTCTTCCACTTCTTTCCCAAAATTGAGATTGGTCTTGAGCAATAGCAGCTGGCCTGTCCATTTGCTGATATAAATGTTAGAAGTTCTGTGTGATGACTGCTGTGCTCAGTGATGTAAGAACAGCAGGGAACATCTACCTGACAGGAGAGATGAAAACTGATTTTATAAAACACTTGTGGAGAAAATTTCTGTTGAGTTTCTGTTGGACTTCTTGCAGCACAAGCAAAAATTGTCCCTTATCATAAATTCAGTAGATGAGGGTGAGTGGAGGTTGATGAAGGACGTTACCGTTACAGTAAGGATTTGTTAACAATAATGCTGTAGCAATTAACTCTGAAGTTTCCAATTAGATTACTCATTAGTCCTCTCATGTACTTATTAAGAGATTCAAGAGCCACAACTTGTTGCACTCTTACTGCTCTTTCTTAATGACAAAAAACTCTAATACTTTTTTCTAAAGGAACTTAATTATTGTTCCAATATAAAGGAGACTGAAAACTGCCTCAGATGCTGTAATCATAAAGCCATAACATATCCCATATCTCAGTCTCACAGCTTTTTGCCCCAGTTGCTGATTACCACTTGTTTCCCTCAGCTTCTCCAGTCTCTGCCTGCCCTTGCCCAGCTCTGCCTGTTAGCTCTGTGCAGTGTCATGCGTACATACACGTGTGTGGGTGCATCAGTTGTCTACTTGCATAACTTCAGGCTCCACTTTGCTTTAGTTAGAGCCTGTGACCCTCTTGTCTGCAGGTTTCTCCTTTCCTTTTAACACAAGAGCTGATCTCAGCGTGGAGTTCAGGAAGGAATTCAGCTGCACACTATGCCTGGGAACATTATGAGCTGAAACAACTCATCATCAGAAGCAAAGGAATCTGATATCCACCTGGGAATTTTAAACGGCTGCCTATAATAAACTTTACCTCTTCTATAATATTTTATTCTTATTGAAGCCTGCCATATCAACTTTTTTTTTTGCTCTACAAAAGAGGAAAAACAGTTGTGAACGGACAAATATGGGCTCCCAAAGACCACTCAGCAGGTCAGCTGCTGAGCTGGGAAGGAAGCCTGAGAGTTGATTTTTTACCTCCTGTTATCCCTGTTCTATCCTTTTCAAGTCAATAGTTCAAATATGACAGACTGTCCTGTGCTGCTGGGATAGGGAAAACGTTAAGTCAAGATACGGAGATCAGAAAAGAGTGAAATGATGCCTTATGGTCTTACAAGCTAACACAGAGTGACACTACCATCTAGTGGACTATAGGGCTAATCTCAAATGTGGCTGTTGCAGGCACCTGCAAATCAACACTTGAAAACAGCACCTGCAAACAGAATGTTCCTTTCTCCTCAGCAGTGCAAAAATCAGTGCAGAGCCTAACTCCTACCAAACACCACTGAGACCAGCCCAGACATCTAAGCACAAGCCTGTGGTGGTAGGGGAATTTCTGTCTTCCTCCTGGTGATTAGTTCTGTCTAATCCACTGCAAATGGAAACAGTGACCTTTACACACGTTAGGATACATCAGAAGGGACTGTTTCTCCTCACCTGTGGATGAAATGATTCTCTTCCAGATATTTACAGCCGCAGGCAATATCCCTAGCTAAAATGTTAGCGTGGATGGTTGATTCTGGAAGAGGACACGCAGGAAATGGTAAGGGAGGAATAGTGGAGTAAAAGGATATAGTTCAGGGAGGGGATAATCAGAGAGGGGCAGAAGAAGGGAAAGGGAGGCATACATAGGGTGGGGAAAGTGTTAAATGAGTCAGGAGCAAAGGGGAATAGAAGCAGGCCAAAGTAAAGAGTTAGAAAATGAGTAAACTCTTATTTAAGCCAAGAAGTTTTCAGAAGATTTCTCTTCTCCTGTGCACCGTGCATGAGTGCAAGCTGGTGAGAGATTTATGGCCTGGCCCTAAATAGCCTAGTAAAGGGGGTGTGAGAGGACTAGTCCCTACTGGTGTTGGACTTCGTGAAATCAAAAGACAAGCAGGTTTAAAAGGTGAGATGGAAGAGAAACTTCACATACACACACTTTTAAAGAGTGGATTAATAAATTATAAAGAGAAATTAACACCTGAACTCAGAGAGAGAGCAAAGATGCACAAGTGCACATCTCTGAACCAGCAGTCAACATTTGTCATCTGTTCTTGTGGAAGGATGGGGGTTACCCTCAGGAGCAGTATGTAAAAAAGGGGTGATTTACCACAGGACTCAGGGACTGGTACTAGCCCTTCACCATCTGCATTTCCCTAAGAACAATAAAGAAGTCTTTCTCCAGGAGCCCTGCTTATTTTCATCCTGCCATTTATTTCCCCATGGGGAAATTTCCTTGGTGTTTCTCCTGGACCTTCTGCATTGCTCTTGGGAAGGATGGGGAGAAATTATGACACTGCCTGAGAGGTATCAAATAAATTGTTCTTTTTAAGGCTGCTTTTGTTTCTGGATGCTGTTATCGCTGTAATTTCTCATGCTCTAACCACATACATTATAACACTGTTTTTATTGGCTAGGCAAGTTATTGTACAAACCTCTTGGATATCTGCCAGGGAGAATTATTATAGCTATAAAGTAGGCATTTCTGGAGAGGAAATGAAGAGCAGGGAGGAGAAATAGAACCACAGAGCTGAAGACCTTATCTCTGCTCTGGGATCCCGCTGTCAGAGGACTGATGGATATGCATTTTCTCTGCAGCCAGGGAAACTTGTTGGGAAATACATTAGTGATGGAGCTAGTTCTGCTTTCAGAAAAGGTGTACAGGGACATTTTGTTGAGTACTAAGAGGACTTCAGCTATTGTATTTGCTATCTGCTACCACACCAGCTAACATAACAGCAGTTTGTTTTCACATGATATTTAAAAACTAACTGTTCTTTACATTACAACTATACATAATATTCAAATAAGAGTATTTATTATTCTCTGCTGCCCACAGACTTTATACACTTACAGAAATCGTACCACTTTCAGTATAAATGCCAAAAATAAAGATATACAAACTCCTCCATCTGGGTGCTGTTATACCACTGTAAGTACATTTAATTAGTATATTTACTCCTTTATGAGGAAGAAATTAAGCTCAATGTTTCAATAACATATTAATGCCAGCACAGGAGTATACATGCATGAAGCTATCATCATAACTATTTGGGGTGGATGCGTGTGTGGAGAAGAAGCTGTGCTACTGCATCATGTGGTGTAGGAGGACATGAGGCACCAGTCAGCCTCCTCCTGCCCCTGTAGGCAGCCACCATAGGCACTTCAATACAATAAGAAATAACATAGAATCAGGCTTAACTCTTCTTTTTTGTTTGAAGGCTCCACTCAAGCAGAGAAACATACTTATTTGACTTATTTAAGAGGTGCCCAAAACACCACTGTTAAGCAAGAACACATATCTAGAATCAGCTATTCATTAGAAGAACACTGAAACTAATTAATTCCAAATATTCATTGTACTTGCTTGGCATCAATACAGCATTAGAAATCAGAGATCATTTGCAAAACCCCTCATGACAGCTTTTTATAAAGGTGGGAAGTTTTAAAAATAAAATATTTGCCTCAATTTCATTTGCATTGATTTAAATCCCTGTCACAGTGCTACATGCAGGCTCAGCTCTTCAACTGGTATAAATCTGTGCATCTCCATATGGTGCTGATGCATACCTGCTGATGACCTGGTGCTACAGATTCCCATTACTGCGTATCAGTGTTTTAACTTCAGCCCCTCACACACCACCACATTACACAGAAAACAAGGCAGACATTGAGGAAAGAAAGCTCCTTAATTTGTAGCCCCATTGACAGAAAACTCCGGAATGACAGGACAGGATTTTAGTCCTTCCTTCTCAGCTGCTAATAGACTGGAGTTCTGGCACTGCTTTCATTTTCTCTCACTGACATCTGCTTACATCAAGCAAACAGAGGTATGTATCCAGAAGTTTGTAGGAGCTGGGACCCGTGCACAGCCATGCTTGGCTTTGTCTAATTCATAAAAATAATAGAAACAGTCACACTAAAATCAACCATAAGCTTAGCAGAGAAGTTATCTCACCACCCTGGGTCGATTCTGCCGAAGGAAGCTCTTCATATCTCCTCCAGCCATGAGCTCCAGCAGAATGAAGCGAGGCAGCGTCTGTAGGCTAACACCAATGCACTGCACAATATTTTGGTGATTGAACTTACTGAAAGCCAACATCATAGGAACATGGAAGAGAAAGACAGCATTAGTACCTGGCCAACATCCACCACATTCACTGTGTCTTGAGCTGGGTTGAAGTAAATCCTGATGCAGTGTTTGTTACTGAACAAATTCCTACTTCAGCCATATCACAATGTCACTCTGATTATGATAGCCCCAAGCTCAGGGTTGTGCCTGGCTTTGCCCATGAAAAGCTTTCAACAGAAAGTATGAAAAGCTGAAAGTAAAGCAGAGCCTCCTGTCTGTAAAGAGAGAATTTAATGGACACACTGACTGAAAGATGGGGATGACATGAGAGGGAAAAGAAACCTAAGCACTTCAGATATGCAAATACGATTGACCTTTGTGAAACAAAACTCTGACTGGTGGCGTTTTTACTTTAGCATTGGTGATTTTAAATATACTGCTATATAGGGTGGGGGACTTGGTTCAGTATCTAGTCTACCAAAGAGGGACTCGGCTAGTATCTACTGCAGCAGCTGCTTATGTGATGGCTTTCTGTCTCTTACAAAAGAAAGCTGAGATTGTCAAAAAGTTCAGTAAGACTCAAGTCATTAGAAAGCAGCATCTTCCCTTGGATAGTGATTACCTGGATAATACAGGAACTAAAAATGGAAAGGATGCTGGGGAAGAGAAAGAGTCATGTGCTACTAAGTGAATCAAAGCACTCTGTAATTGATTGAAATTGCTCTTAAAAAAAACACCCATACATCAGTGTTACCTCCTGTTCAGCTGCCAAAATTCTTGCAGAGTTTAGGAAGTGACACTATGTCATGAGATTCATGCTTTAATAGCAGAAAACCAGCACCTAGGTATGAGCTGGGCCAAAGCAAAGAGGAACTTCCTTTGCACAAATTAAAAATGCATCAACACTGATCACTTGCAATCCAGCCTGACTATACTACTTCTTTAAAGCCACCCTTGACTATTGTTTAAAGGTTATGGATTTGGGTTAATGAATTAAATTCCAAGATTGTAATGCTTAAAGTACAGGTGGCAATAAGAATAGCTGTCTGGTTTGTAGATCTCAGTTCACTGTTAGAAGATCATGCAGATGAGACCTTATATAGGTTCTGTCAAGCTTACAAAGATGTTATAAGCCAGAACATATCTAAGACAAGTGCCCACACTGGGAAAAGGGATGTGTTCCATCTGTGCAAGCTACATACACAGAGCCATATTCACTACCTTTTCCCTGCAGAGGTTTCAGTGTATCACTCAGCTAACTGTGCAAAGAAAGGGTAAAAGCCCAGGCCTCTCATAGCAAAAAGCACTTACTTATGGCAAACAGTTCTACAGATAGGAAAAGCAAAAAGGTTGCACCTACAACTTAGCTGATGACTGAAAGCCACAACGGGAAAAGCTTTTCACACTTTTTCCTTCAGCTACCAAACCTGGTCTTACAAAACCTCTTTATTTTAAGATATAATATACTTTAAGCCCATGCGTCCAAGCCTAAAAACATACCTTCCTGGCACACAGCTTGTGCTGTACCACCTTAGTGCTGCTCTTGCAGAGGCTGAACGTCTGAGTCACTGCACAGGTGGCTCTTATCTTTAGCTTTCCTATTGCTTTCCATTTCATCATTGAAAATTTGTTTTAGCAAGAGCTTCAGGACATGATTTATACTTAGTAAAAGGGCAATGAGCTGCTTTGGAAAGGAAAACATTTCAAATGCAGAACATGTTTGTACAAAAATGTTGTGCCTTTTTACTCCTCTGAACATGACCTGCAGAGCCCTGCAGAAATTTTTGTTGAGATGTTATAATGAGTTTGGGTGGGATAGAGTTCGTTCTCTTCACAGTAGCTCATATGGTGCTACGCTTTGGATTTGTCATCAAAACAGTGTTGATAACACATGGATATTTTAGCTATGTATTTAGCTGTCGATGCCCCACCCTGGAAGTGTCGAAGGCCAGGTTGGACACAGGGGCTTGGAGCAACCTGGTCTAGTGGAAGGTGTCCCTGCCCATGGCAGGGGGTTGGAACTAGGTCCCTTCAGGTTCCTTCCAACCCAGACCATTCTATGATTCTGCTGCTGTGCAGTGCTTACACAGCATTAAGGCTTTTCACACCACCACAGCAGCAAATGGGCTGGGGGTGCACAAGAAGCTGGGAGAGGACACAGCTGGGACAGCTGACCCCAACTGACCCACGGGCTATTCCATACTGCATGACTTCATGCTCACCAGTAAAAGCTGGGGAAATGAGGAAGTGGGCATTTGGCATTAATGCATGATGAAGCTCTACTTCCCTAGAAATGGATGAACACCTACATGCCAATGGGAATTATGAAGCTGTTGCTTTACTTATAATGCTGGTTTTGTCTCAGCCCATGAGTTTTCTTGCCCTTCTGTTTCTTTTCTCCCCAACAGATGTGCAACAAAAGGAACTCTGTTACCTTGTATGAGATTAACAAGTAGCTGAAACTAGTATCTCACAAGCTACTAAAATGCCATCTGGTGAAAAATAAGGGTGGATTTCTTTTTCAAACCAAAGCAAGACAAATGATTCTTATCACCTGCATGACTCTTTTCCCCCCTGCCCACCACCAGTATAAAACTCTTAAACTATACCTGATAATCAATGCTTCCATTAGGAAATCCATCTCATCCTGCTCAGAGCAGACTTCTGGCAGGGTCTGTAGAGAGGTAAAGACAGTGAGGACCATCCTACCAAAGAATTGAGTATATTTAGGTGACCACCAAAGGAAAAAGAAAACAAAAAAGAGTGAGCATGTAACATGTGAATGACTTCAGGAACCTACCAGGAGGGGTTCATCTGTCCAGCACCCAGCTTTTTGAACTGCCTGTGACCCATTTGGTAGTTAAAGTTAGAACAGGAAACTAGTGGCCTACTTAGAGATCTTTTGTGTGCATTTAGCTATATTCAGTGTTCTGGAGCTTCAGGTATACATCAAGAAAGGCATTAGGTGAGGAAATAGAGAACTAGTATGCACTTTAAAATGACAGGCATTAGTTTAGTCTCCCTTTTCTATAGGACCACATTGCAGTACATCTTCTCATATCATGTAACTCACACAGCCACATGATTTCAATAATTGTGTCACATGCCCTTACAGCTTTCTTTACTGCCAGCAAATTCGGACAGCATCTGCCACTGATAAACATGAACTGAGAGCAGAGGCAGCTGTAGAAGCAGTGCCTGCTGCCGTGTCCACTAGCTTAACATCACGGGATGGTCTGGCCACAGCTGTGTGTAGTGCCTGCCTGCCAAAGTGCACACAGAGAGGTGGGACGTTCGCTGCTCAGTGGGGTGAGGCTGGTATGGAAACAGTGTGGGCTACAGAAGAGAGTGTTGCACGTTTCTCTCTGAAATAAGTGATTGCTTTACACAAGACAGTGCAGATGATCTATTAAATTGGTGGAATATCCACAGACAATACTTGGAGAATGCTGTAAAGGTATTTTTTAATTTATTCCCTGTGTACACTTGCATTCTTCTGCACAGTCAGATCAGGACTGATACCCTCCATCAGGCTCATTAAGCAATGTGAACATGGTCACAGCTTGGGTCCCATGGATACTCTACTGGTTTCCAGCCAGGGAGAAGAGCTGCTTTTTGGTGATGTTCAGGGTGTCATTTTACAGGGAACTGGGTAAATGAGTGCTCAGACAGGGCCCTGACAAGTAGCCATCGTTGCTGAGATCTTCAAAACTAGTACAAGCCCCACTGGATTATCAAAACTGAAAAACATGCTGACCCACTTCTGTTTCCCACTGTGCTGTGGTGCTTCTGCCAATCTGGACAGTGAAACCGGGCTGGGCAGCCACAGCTGCTTGCCAGTGTCTGTTCTGGGCTTTCATTCACATTTGTTCAGTGGCACAGGGAAGTTCACAACAAAATATCAGAATGTATCATCCTTTCATCTTGTTTGTTTGTTTTAAAAAGGTTTTGAAAGATAGTACCAATAATGGTAGAATTTCTTTTTTCTTAATGCAGGCCACCTTTTGGCTGAAATGTATATAAGGTGATTTGGTTCTCTGAGTCACAAGCTTATAAAAGAACAGAAGCAGGCCTATGAGCAACCTTATCTTTAGGGCTGAGTAACTGACAAATCCTGAGGCAACAGCAGTAATTTCACAGAAATCCAGCCTCTTATCTCTTGCTATTAATGACATGGAAATTACCAGGATATCCCAATTTATATTCACAGCAGCATATTTAACACTGTGCATTAATAAGAGAGTACCTGAAAGTTTCCCATGTGGTGGATAAACACTACTCTCAATATAAAGGAAATGTAACTGAGAAACAATAGAAGTTTTTAAATATTGTCATGTGAAAAATAATGTCATGTGAAAAACTTAGGAGAAAGCACTCAAACCCACTGAAATGCAGAAGTAATAATGTATAAGCATTACTATAAACGTTTACTGTTTGCTGCCTTACAAATGCTTCATACTGATATTTGCCAGATCTTTCTTTTCTTTATACAAGATTTAGAAATCCTCTTCTAGTCCACAATATTCCCAAAATGTCTGTCTGTTGCTATATTTTTCCCCATAAGTTTCTTGTTTTCTTGGCTAACTCAGATCTGTAAATCATCATGGCAGAAAAGCTACTGTGGCAGATTCTCTGCTGGGGTGAACTGATGGGTTTGTGTTGATTCAAGGGAGCTATATTTATTTATGTTGATAGAGAATTTGTTATTTTAACTAACCATATTATGCAGTCTCCAGGTGCCTAATTCACACAACTTTCCATCTGAGGGCACTGATTCTATCTCTTCTGAGCGATGGGAATGGAGCTTACGAAACAGATTGCCCTTTATAGATTCTTCTCCTAGTTAGACCATAACTTACAGCCATTAGGCATGCAGCAAACAAGACATGCTTTACTTTCAACCTGCTGCTAGTGCCATACAGCTTAAAAATCAAGGTTTATGATCCCTGTATGCAGCAATGTATGGAAACCTGCATCACACACGTGCATATGTCATTATACATGTGATGAACGTGAATCTCCAACTGGAACAGTAATAAGATAATATGGCTCTTACGGGCAATTATTGTTGTATAAGAAATTTCTGGGTACTGACCTTGATAGCCACTTGAAGAGGGTTGGGATCCCCTGCGATGCCTACCACGGTTCCCTCATAAACCTCACCAAATGCACCATGTCCTAGTGCCCTGGAAGGAAACAAACCAAACAAAACCAGAGAGAGAGAATAGATGTTACTATGCCCTTGGACCCAGTGTTGGCCAAGCTCTTGTCTTCATCTAGTCCAAAAACAGGAATAGAACCTGCTGTAAAAGATGGAATCAACAACAGAGTCTTGTTTTCATCTCAAAGGTTCTGAAAATGACTTCTCAGTATTTTCTGTCACTGTCACTAAAGAAGAGAGGTTGGATCCTTAATGGTTCTGAGCAAATAAAGTAGCTTGTTCAATCCCAGGGCCCTATCACGAAGTATGGTGATAGCAAGGCAAAAAGGAACTGGAGAGCAGCAGAAAAAGGTAGCTGCAAGCTGATGTCTTCAGGAGATGGTGTAAGACAGTACATAAGAATGATCAAGTTTTTCCTTCTAAAGTTTACGTAACTTTGATCAATATCATCTGGATATGGATACCAAAGAGCAACATAGCATGTATTTCCTCCTGGCAGGAAAAGCTGAAAAAGAAATACTGCTATAGATTTGGAAGGGAATTACTGCCAGGTGGCAAGTTAAAACCTGGACATCAAAAAAACAGAGGTGAAATACCCTATGCTGTGTGTGGGAACATGGAGCAGGAGACTCATAAGTGTATACTTCTGCCTGAGGACTTTATGGAATCAAAATATCTTAGAGAACACAATAAGTATATTGGCTGGCTTGGACTAGGTGCTTTCCAGTTAGTCTGACAGGTGGCCATTGTTTTCTTGTCCTGGATACTTGATGATGAGTAAAACAAGTATGTGAGCCCTACCTCTGCCTTTGCTTCAGGCTGCCTTTCCTCTCCTCTGTCAGAGAGCAACCCCTTCAGCAAGCCTTACCGAAGCAGAGAGATGTTCTTCCGTGGGATCTCCTTCAGCTCGCTCAGGGTGGCGGCCTTCCCTGCAAAGCAGTAGTTGGGGTTGTAATCTGTCATGATGGCTGATGTGCGGATTTTGCTCAGTTTATATTCTGGGCTCTGCAGTCGTGCTCTGGCTCCTTCCAGCTGCTGCTTCTTAAGGTGGTAAACTGCAGGTGGAGAGGCACATCAAAATGAACAACATCAACACCTGGAGAGAAATTATAATGCTGGCCACACAGAACAGAATCCCACTCCATAATTATAAATGCGTAAGAAGCATCCTTAGCTTGCCAGTATCATGTTCTTGTCCATGCTCTGCTGTGATTTAATAGTGGATATGCAAACAGTTTTATTTCTGCAGAGACATAATCACTGGGGAGCAGCTTAGGTTTCCTCTGCTTCTTTGTACACTGATTGAGGAAAGGGGCATCTTGTTGGCATCAAGTCTCAAAAAGCATATCATCTCCCAGAATTGTATGTTTAATTACAGACTGTGACTTCAGCCTATATAGCAGTGGATGCTAAAGAAAAGCCTGCTAAGAGGGCTCTCCAAGCTCTTTTCTCTGCAGCAAATACCAGGACAGAGCAGTCCTCACCCTTTGGACTATGCTTGTGCCTAACTCTGGGGTGGCGATGTTTTATATCACTTCTTTCTCCCTGTGTCCCTCTGATCTACTTGGAAGACCACAACAATTTTGCTCCATGTATTAGAAGTAGTGGCATGTAGTTGAGTAGTCTCCTTTTGCCTAATCCAACCAGGAAAAGCCAAGTTAAAGGGTGATAAGGAGTAAATGTTTCTTACTGATAGATAGGCTGCCACAAGTAAGGATCATTCCAAGCACCACAATCACAGCCACCACAGCTAGGAGGAGTGGGAGAGGCAGTTGACTCTCTGGAATAGGACCCGGGGGCACTGGAAGAAGAAAAATAGATGTGCATTAATCAGAAAGTAACAAGAGCTGCTGTCACATCCCTCTGGATTTCAGAAGATAGCACAGACATCATGGCCAGACCGTCTTATAAAAGTAACAGCAAATTTGTCTACAGCCCCAGAAGCTGAAATGTACCTGAATAATTTTAAAAACATTGTGAAGGTAGAACACTGACTGATAAAGCACAGATTTCTTATCCATTCTTCAGTTTTTCATAAATGGGTAACGTCACTGCTCACAACTTGAAACTCTCTTGATGCTTTGGAGTTCCAAGAGACTGTCTCAGGAAATAACAGTGAATACCAGGCATCAGCTGAACAGGCACAGTGGGAAACTGCTGTGGAAGGAAGTAATTTGTGTCTTAAATAACTCAGCAGTAGGTGGTTTGTTATACCAGAGAGGTATTTGCACTCAAATATCTGATACACTGAGCCAATTCAGGAAATTTACACTCTGTCTCTTTACAGACATTTTACTTTCTACCTAATCCAAACCTGAATGCTGGAGATGGTGACAGAGATGCAGGTCAGCATGTAG